>NC_069510.1:131790380-132090380 GCF_027579735.1 Bombina bombina
ACAATGATAAATCAATCTACTTTTGGCTAAACTGCCTGACAGTTGTTTGATCCTGGGACACCTCTTAAAGATATGTGTTATCTGCTCAGTGCAGTATTCGTCTAGAGAAGAACAATATAAACATTGATGCCCTTCTTGATCTTGAATATCCAATAGGCCTTAAATTGCTGCACTCTGCAAACAATCCTGAAAATATAAGACTAAATTACTGAGTTCCAATACATTTTTCTTGTTGTCCAACAACAATTTCGATTACATTTATTTTGAAAGTTATTCCCTATCCGAGGTTGCTGGAACCTGTGGTAAAACATACCCTCTGAGGGTCTATCAAATATCTGCCCCATTCAAGATTGGATTGTTCTATTCACTAGGGCGGTGCTTGCTTTTTATTTTTATTTTATCTGCAACAGAAATAAAAGCTTAAAACTGTTCTTTGTGTGAACACACCTTCCTCCTCTACTGGACTACAGAATAATTGAGAAACATTTCCTGTGACCATCATTAAAGTATGGGATACCAGCGTGCACAGAGATATGAAGGGCTAGAACCGCTGAAAAGTGACAACTAATATATCCTTTGAGAGGACTGACGGGTTTGAATGTGTCCTGAACTCTACACTTAAAAAGACAATTTCCATCAGGCATAAGATCAAAGCTGGGCTTTAATACAAGACCTATAAAAGGAGATACAATAAGAATATATATATTTGGATATCTTACATCCTGAGTTTTGTAATAAGTGTGACTAGATACATCGAAAATGTTCTTGAAGAAGGGAAGTGTCTAAATGGCAGACACACACAGTGGAAATAATTATCTCCTACAAAATAAAAAGCTGAGAAAAAGTTGATGTGAAGGAATATGCTATTTAAGTGACACAATAAAACCCCTGTGGAGGAATCAGATTTATTACTATCGATAATGATTCCATATTTGTAAACCAGAAACAGTAGAATGTAAAACACAGGTATGTATTGTTGAGACAGAAATCTTTTAAATGGCATTGGAACAAAGAAGCGGTAAATTATAATTGTGAAATAAAGTCTTTTACACAGGATCTACCTGGAATTGGAAATCTAACAAACAGATTCATGAAAAAAACGTTTTTGATCACATCCAGTTGCTATATATTGAATATGAGGCTGCCTATAATTAAAATAACAAACAAGAAAAAAAAAACACAATAGATGGGCATCTAATAAAAACTTCAGGATACAAATAATCTCTTCCTGAATTTTCTTGAGAAGAGGCTGCCGATTTTTCTGTATTACAGCCTCTTGCTTACATTTCATATATCACAATCTGAGAGCAACACAGGTCTGTTCTGGAGGAACAAGAATGAAAAGAGCAAGAATTGAACCAGAGGAACATTCCATTTAATGCTGCCTTTGTCTTCGTGAGACAATAATGAATGATAAATATCTGTTCCTTATGAAAGTCATTTGAGGCTATCAGGTTTATAACAGATCTCTCTGATGCAACATTTTATTAATTGATGAGACCTCATTATCATGGCAAAATGTAATATTGAGATAATCTATTTGGTAATTTCTGGTTCCCATCAGATAGATTGCAGTGATGTCAGGAAGATATATTCTTACTTATTGCACATCTAAAACACAATAATAAAAAGGCTCTCCAATGGCAAAATAGCACAGGGTTCTTATATAAGTAGATGGATAATCAACAAACAGATATCTACTCATAAGTCTTGTGCATTATTGAAGTGCAGTTCAGACAGTGTAAGAAATTTTGTAACCTGCTGTGTCACTGGTATAATCACAAGTATCTCCTCTATTAAAGGGACATAATACTCGTATGCTAAATCCCTTGAAACTGATGCAGTAAAACTGTAAAAAGCTGACAGGAAAATATCACCTGAGCATCTCTATGTAAAAAAGGAAGATATTTTACCTCACAATTTCCTCAGCTCAGCAGAGTAAGTTCTGTGTAAAAAGTTATACTCAGCTGCTCCCAGCTGCAGGTAAAAAAAAAAAAAAAATGAAAAAAAGAACAGCAGCCAATCAGCATCAGCAGTGCTGAGGTCATGAACTCTTACTGTGATCTCATGAGATTTGACTTAACTCTCATGAGATTTCATAGTAAGCTTCCTTTACCTGATTGGTGAAATAATATGAGAGTTCACGAGGCTCATCCCCTAAGCTGTCCTAGGACAGACACACTAAAATGCTGCTTAGAAATCCTTTACAATGGGAGGTGGCTACTGAGGAACTTTTGAGGTAAAATATCTTTCTTTTTTACATAGAGATGTTCAGGTGATATTTTCTAGTCAGCTTTTTACAGCTATGCTGCATCACTTTCAAGTGTTTAAACATTTGGGTATTATGGCCGTTTAATCTTGATCTCTAGATAAACTTTTTTGAATATTTGTTTAAAAAAGAGAAATAATCATTGCCATCAAATAAACAATCCACCATATAAGTTCATAAGTCCAAAAAGAAACCCTATTTGCAATACACTAACAGATTCAGCAGCCCTATACAAGGGTAAAATTAAAGACAAAGCAGGGAAGGCAGACTTGCAGAGCCATACTCCCTTGAGAGTTTACAATCTAAGCCATTACATTTATAAATGCAGGGCCTAACAGATGCTCTGAGTGCCAATTATGACCATCTACTGACCAAAATACTTTAATAAATTGCTTCTGTAATGTGGCTCCGTGCTGGAAACTATGTTGAAACATTCACCGACGTACCTTGTCAAACATTATTATTATTATTATCAGGTATTTGTAGAGTGCCAACAGATTCTGCAGCGCTATAAACATAGGCTTTATACCAGGTTACATTTATAAGGGATCAAATGGGTAGAGGGCCCTGCCGAGAGGTGAACTGTTGTAGTTGGCTCTTATGCGGGTGATCTACAAACAGCTGGGCTCCTAGGCTTACATTTTAAGGGGTTCAAGGGGAAAGCAATGGGAGTTAGGAAAGGTTTATTGTAGGTTGTATGCATCCCTGAATAGTACAGTCTTTATGGAGCGCTTAAAGCTTTCAAAACTAGGGGAAAGTCTTGTGAAGCGAGGCAGAGAGTTCCTCAATATGGGAGCCAGTCTGGAGAAGTCTTGTAAACGGGAATGTGAGAAGGTAAAAAGAGAGGAGGAGAGGAGGAGGTCGTGAGCAAAGCGAAGGGGACGGAGGGAAAGTATCTGGAGACAAGGTCTGAGATAAAGGGGGGAGCAGTGCAGTTGAGGGCTTTTTATATCAGTGAGAATTGTGTGTTTAAGCCTGGAGGCAAGAGGAAGCCAGTGAAGGGATTGGCAGAGAGGTGCAGCAGATGAAGAGCGACGTGTAAGGAAGATGAGTTGTAAAGGAGATAGGCGGCAGCTAGGGAGACCAGAGAGGATGGAGTTGCAGTAGTCGAGGCGGGAAAGGATTAGAGTGGATTAAAATCTTTCTTGTGTCTTGTGCACGGAAATGTCTAAATTTTAGAGATTTTCTAAGGTGGAAGCGACAGTCTTTAGCTAAGGACTGAATGTGAGTAGTAAAAGAAAGATCTGAGTCAAGACATCAAGCATGTGGGGTTGGGGTAATGATGGAGTTATCGACAGTTATAGAGAAGTTGGGGTGGAGATTTTATTCATCCTGTTGCAGGTGTAACTGTGTCATCCACAATGTGTGATTTACTTTTTGTAGAGTAGCGATATAGGCAAACAGATTTATCGTGTGATGCCACATTTAAAGGCATACTAAACCCAACTTTTTTCTTTCACGACTCAGATAGAGCAGCAATTTTAAGCAACTTTCTAATTTAATCCTATTATAATTTTTTCTTCGTTCTCTTGCTATCTTTATTTGAAAAGAAGGAACTGAAGCTTAGGAGCATTTTTGGTTCAGCACCTGGGTAGTGCTTGCTGATTGGTGGCTAAACAATTTGGAATATTACATCCAACATGTAGATCAATACAGGAATGGCAGAAATATCTGTCTCTCCAAAGCTCTGAACATGAGAAAAAAGCATTTTTTGCCACCCTCAAACTTTATTTATAAAATTCTGAGCATAGTACAAAATAAGACAAAGCTGATTGTTTTATATAACTGAAGAAAGCTTCAAAGCCTATGCTTCTAGTTACACAGCGAGCATTATTACACATGGCTATATATTTCTATTACCTAATAAGAAGATTTTACATTTTTTTTCTTATCTCATCTGAATGAAGAAATAAGAAAAAACTAAAATATACACATCATTAATTTCACCTTGGCTCCAACATGGGTCTTAAACAACACAATACTTATTTTTACAGTGTTTTTACTGTAGAACATACACACTTCTGGTCTATCTGTATAGACACAAATACTTATTTCACACAATTACTACTTCCCTCACGCAAGCAGTAATCATCTACAGACACATACGCCTAGATTACGAGTTTTGCGTTAGAGGCTATGTGGTGCAAACAAGCAGTTTATGCTCACCGCTCACTTACAGACAGCACTGGTATTTTACAAAACCCCGCGTTAACAGACAATAAGTGAGCGTTGAGCAAAATTTTGCTCCACATCTCACTCCAATACCAGCGCTGCTTACGTTAGCGGTGAGCTGGTTGTGCGTGCTCGTGCATGATTTCCCCATATGAATCAACGGGGAGAGCCGGCTGTAGAAAAGTCTAACACCTGCAAAAAAACAGTGTAAAACTCAGTAACGCAGCTCCATTGATTCCTATGGGTAAATAAGATTTATGTCTACATCTAACACCCTAGCATGAACCCCGAGTATAAACACCCCTAATCTTACACTTATTAACCCCTAATCTGCCGACCCCGACACCTACATTATAACTATTAACCCCTAATCTGCCGCTCCGGACATCGCCGCCACCTACATTATACTTATTAACCCCTAATCTGCTGCCCCAACATTGCCGCCACCTACATTATATTTATTAACCTCTAATCTGCCGCCCCCAACTTCGCCACCACTATTCTAAATTTATTAACCCCTAAACCTAAGTATAACCCTAACCCTACCCCCCCTAACTTAAATAAATCTAAATAAAATTCCTATCATTAACTAAATTATTCCTATTTAAAACTAAATACTTACCTGTAAAATAAATCCTAAACTAGCTACAATATAACTAATAGTTACATTGTAGCTAGCTTAGGCTTTATTTTTTATTTTACAGGCAAGTTTGTATTTATTTTAACTAGGTAGAATAGTTACTAAATAGTTATTAACTATTTAATAACTACCTAGCTAAAATAAAGACAAATTTACCTGTAAAATAAAACCTAACCTAAGTTACATTAACACCTAACACTACACTATAATTAAATTAATTCCCTAAATTAAATACAATTAAATAAAATTAGCTAAAGTACAAAAACAAACAAACACTAAATTACAGAAAATAATAAACAAATTACAAGATTTTTAAACTAATTACACCTAATCTAATCCCCCTAACAAAATAAAAAAACCCCCCCAAAATAAAAAAAAGCCCTACCCTACACTAAATTACAAATAGCCCTTAAAAGGGCCTTTTGCGGGGCATTGCCCCAAAGTAATCAGCTCTTTTACCTGTAAAAAAAAATACAAATCCCCCCCCAACATTAAAACCACCCACACAACCAACCCTACTATAAAACCCACCCAATACCCCCGTAAAAAAACCTAACACTAACCCTTTGAAGATCACCTTACCGGGAGAAGTCTTCATCCAACCGGGCCGAAGTCCTCAACGAAGCCGGGAGAAGTCTTCATCCAAGCTGAGCGAAGTGGTCCTCCAGACGGACAGAAGTCTTCATCCGGACAGCATCTTCTATCTTCATCCATCCGGCGTGGAGCGGGTCCATCTTCAAGACATCCGACGCGGAGCATCCTCTTCATCTGACGGCTAACACTGAATGAAGGTTCCTTCAATTGACGTCATCCAAGATGGCGCCCCTTCAGTTCCGATTGGCTGATAGAATTCTATCAGCCAATCGGAATTAAGGTAGAAAAAATCCTATTAGCTGATGCAATCAGTAGGGTTGGTTGTGTGGGTGGTGGGTTTTAATGTTGGGGAGGATTTGTAATTTTTTTACAGGTAAAAGAGCTGATTACTTTGGGGCAATGCCCCGCAAAAGGCCCTTTTAAGGGCTATTTGTAATTTAGTGTAGGGTAGGGCTTTTTTATTTTGGGGGGCTTTTTTATTTTGTTAGGGGGATTAGATTGGGTGTAATTAGTTTACAAATCTTGTAATTTGTTTATCATTTTCTGTAATTTAGTGTTTGTTATTTTTGTACTTTAGCTAATTTTATTTAATTGTATTTAATTTAGGGAATTAAATAGGTTTTATTTTACAGGTAAATTTGTCTTTATTTTAGCTAGGTAGTTATTAAATAGTTAATAACTATTTAATAACTATTCTACCTAGTTAAAATAAATACAAACTTGCCTGTAAAATAAAAATAAATCCTAAACTAGCTACAATGTAACTATTAGTTATATTGTAGCTATCTTAGGGTGTATTTTACAGGTATTTAGTTTTAAATAGGAATAACTTAGTTAATGATAGTAATTTTTAATTAGATTTATTTTTATTATATTTAAGTTAGGGCGTGTTAGGGTTAGACTGAGATTTAGGGGTTAATAACTTTAGTATAGTGGCGGCGACGTTGGGGGCGGCAGATTAGGGGTTAATAAATGTAGGTAGGTGTCACCGATGTTAGGGCCCAGCAGATTAGGGGTTAATAATATTTAACTAATGTTTGCGAGGTGGGAGTGCGGCGGTTTAGGGGTTAATATATTTATTATAGTGGCGGCGATGTCCGGTTCGGCAGATTAGGGGTTAAAAATGTTATTTTAGTGTTTGCGATGCGGGAGGGCCTCGGTTTAGGGGTTAATAGGTAGTTTATGGGTGTTAGTGTACTTCTTAGCGCTTTAGTTAAGAGTTTTATGCTACGGTGTTGTAGTGTAAAACTCTTAACTACTGACTTTAAAATGCAGTACCAGTCTTGACAGGAGAGGGTCTACCGCTCACTTTTTGGCAGACTCGTAATACCGGCGCTATGCAAGTCCCATTGAAAAAAGAGGATACGCAATTTACGTAAGTGGATTTGCGGTATTTCCAAGTCTGGCCAAAAAAGTGAGCGGTGAGTCTGTAACTTCAAGACTCGTAATACCAGCGGGCGTTAAAAAGCAGCGTTAGGACCAGCTAATGCTGCTTTTTAAGCCTAACGCAAAACTCGTAATCTAGGTGATAGGTAGGTAGCTGAAAACGCCAAGCTCAGGTTAATGTGGTAAAATGAGATTATACATTATCACTACAAAACACTGTGGGCAAGATTACAAGTGGAGCAGTATTTTATTTTCGCAATCTCGAAAACTCAGCTAGAGTTAATCTTCTTGCGCTAGTTGGGTTGTGCTTGTTTTACAAATTCCTTAAAAACTTATTTTGCGCTAGCGGTAAACCGACTAACACAAAAAACCATATTGCGTGCATTTTCACGTAGTCCCCCATAGAAGTCAATGGAGAAGGAAAGCCTAATACCCCACTCTCTCACTCAAACACCATGGCGTATTCTCATTATCGCTATCCCGACATCAAAATATGAATATTTCATATTCCAATGTTCTTTTCGGAACGGAATATGTTCTATTTATTCATGAATAAATATTTCTACATATATCTGATGTTTTTTTACACAAATATATATTTATACCTATATATCTATATGATTATATATTTATAGATATATAGGGATGTATATAAGAATATCTATTTCTAAATACATAGAACATTGTGCTATGTGCATAACATTAATTATGTATTTACTGAAAATATTTCACATTTTAATCATATATATATATATATATATTTAGCGCTGCTGAATCTGTTGGCGCTCTACAAATACCTGATAATAATAATAATATATACACACATACATATGCACACACTCACTGGCCACTTTATTTGGTACAACTTCCTAGTACCGGGTTGGACCCCCTTTTTCCTGCAGAACTGCCTTAATTCTTCAAGGCAGAGATTGAACAAGGTGTTGAAAACATTCCCCAGAGATTTTGGTCCATATTGACATGCCATATTGCCATTTGGGTACAGTGAATGCATTGTCATGTTCAAGAAACCAGTTTGAGATGATTTGAGCTTTGTGACATGGTACATTACCCTGCTGGAAGTAGCCATCAGAAGAGGGGTACACTGTAGTCATAAAGGGATGGACATGGTCAGCAACAATACTCAGGTAGGCCGTGGCGTTTAAACAATGCTAAATTGGTACTAAGGGGCCAAAAGTGTGCCAAGAAAATATCCCCCACACCATTACAAAACCACCACCAGCCTGAACCGTTGATACAAGGCAGGATGGATCCATGCTCTCATGCTGTTTTTTCCAATCTTCTATTGTCCAATTTTGGTGAGCCTGTGCGAATTGTAGCCTCAGTTTCCTGTTCTTAGCTGACAGGAGTGGCACCCGGTGTGGTCTTCTGCTGCTGTAGCCCATCTGCTTTAAGGTTCGACGTGTTGTGCGTTCAATGATGGTATTCTGCATACCTTGGTTGTAACAAGTGGTTATTTGAGTTACTGTTGCCTTTCTATTAACTCGAACCAATCTGTCCATTCTCCTTTGACCTCTGACATCAACAAAGCATTTTCGTCCACACAACTGCCGCTCACTGGATATTTTCTCTTTTTTGAACCATTTTCTGTAAACCCTAGAGATGGTTGTGCGTGAAAATCCCAGCAGTTTTTTAAATACTCAGAACAGCCGTCTGGCACCAACAACCATGCCATGTTCAAAGTCACTTAAATTCCCTTTCTTCCCCATTCTGATGTTCGGTTTGGACTTCAGCAATTCGTCTTCATCACGTCTAGATGCTTAAATGCATTGAGTTGCTGCAATGTGATTGGCTGATTAGCAAATTGTGTTACCAAGCAATTGAACATGTATACCTAATAAAGTGGCCATGAGTGTATATATACACTCACCAGCCACTTTATTAGGTACACCTGTTCAATTGGCAAGGATGTGGGCATGGTTGTTGGTGCCAGACAGGCTGGTCTCAGTATTTCAAAAACTGCTGATCTACTGGGATTTTCACACACAACCATCTCTAGGCTTTACAAAGAATGGTCAGAAAAAGAGAAAATATCCAGTGAGCAGCAGTTGTGTGGTTGACAATGCCTTGTTGATGTCAGAGATCAGAGGAGAATGGGCAGATTGGTTCGAGATGACAGAAAGGCAAAAGCAACTCAAATAACCACTTGTTATAACTAAGGTATGCAGAATACCATCTCTGAATGCACAACACATCAAAACTTGAAGCAGATGGGCTACAGCAGCAGAAGACCACATCGGGTGCCACTCCTGTCAGCTAAGAACAGGAAACTGAGGCTACAATTTAAACAGGCTTACCAAAATTGGACAACAGAAGATTGGAAAAACATTGCCTGGTCTGATGAGTCTCAATTTTAGCTGCGACATTCAGATGATAGGGTCAGAATTTGGCATAAACAACATCAAAGCATGGATCCATCCTGCCTTGTATCAACGGTTCAGGTTGGTGGTGTAATGGTGAGGGGGATATTTTCTTGGCACACTTTAGGCCCTTTAGTACCAATTGAGCATCATTTAAATACCACAACCTACCTGAGTATTGTTGCTGACCATGTCCATCCCTTTATGACTACAGTGTAGCAATCTTCTGATGGCTACTTCCAGCAGGATAATGCACCATGTCACAAAGCTCAAATCATCTCAAACTGGTTTCTTGAACATGACAATGAGTTAACTATACTCCAATGGCTTCCACAGTCACCATATCTCAATCCAATAGATCACCTTTGGGATGTGGTGGAATGGGAGATTTGCATCATGGATGAACAGCCGACAAATCTGCAGCAGCTGCGTGATGCTATTATGTGAATATGGACCAAAATCTTTGAGAAATATTTCCAAAACCTTGTTGAATCTATGCCACGAAGAGTAAAGGCAGTTCTGAATGCAAAAGGGGGTCCAACCCGGTAATAGCAAGGTATACCTAATAAAGTGGCCGGTGAGTGAGTGTGTGTATATACACATATAGGCACACACATACATAGATATCCCACTTTAGCAATTTATTTATTTCCGGATATGGTGAGTCCACGACGCCATCAATTACTGTTGGAAATATAACTCCTGGCCAGCAAGAGGAGGCAAAGAGCACCACAGCAAAGCTGTTAAGTATCACTTCCCTTCCCACAAACCCCAGTAATTCGACCAAAAGGAAATAGAAAAAGGAACAATACAAAGGTATAGAGGTGCCCCACGTTTAGTCAATAATAACTATCTGAATAAAAGGGGTGGGGTAGTGGACTCACCATATCCGGAAAGAAATACATTAATCAGGTAAGCATACATTTTGTTTTCTTTCATAAGATATGGTGAGTCCACAACGTCATCAATTACTGTTGGGAACCAATACCCAAGCTAGAGGACACAGATGACAAGGGAGGGAGAACAAGACGAACAAGACAAGCAGACGTAAACAGAGAAATAACTATAGACTTCACAGTGTCTCCAGACACTGTAACAATGCTCATAATGGTGATCTCAAAGGCTTTTCCATCAATCCCATCGAACATATATCTAAGTCTCATTTATATAATCGTTTTTTCAGACTTAGGCAGAGGGAGACCTACTGGATCCATGTACTAAAGAGTATGCACCCTGACGGCCTGAATCTATGTATTGATTTGGCCGCCTTCCAGTGACTGGCTCCCTTAGGTCTCCCTCTCCTTCACTGAGCCTCGGCCCGTTGGACTAAAGTCGACAGGTTATGTGTATATCTCCATGCTATCATTAATTATCGGGACTGATTTTATATATTTTAAAAATAGTCCTTGTTTGGCAAACTTACACCTGTATATGGGTAATATATATGCTAAAAAGGGCCATATTAAGTCTCTCTCAATATATGAGCCATGATTATAGGACAGCGTTAGAAAGGATACTAATCTCTATCTTTTTTATATTATATTATGTATTATGTTATGACCATAGCTTATCAATTAGTTAGAGTTTGGGGGGAGTCCTATGCCATGTCTGGGTCCCTTTGTTTATAATTTTTATATATATAATATATTTGTTTTTTATAATTTATATGTTATGCATGCTAGGCTTTAATGGTCTGTTTTATCTGTGAGACTAGGACACATGTTTGCCAGAAAAGACACATTTTGTATAGTAACGTTTATTCGAAATCACGCAACTCTTTATTATTTGGTTGCATTGACGCTACTATATATATATACATGAAGTGTGTCATTATTACTCAAAGTCGTTACATCAAGGATCAAAGAAGTTGTTTAATATTGTGATTAATTGTGTATATATTTTATTATTTTTATCAGAGTTGTTATATATATATATATGTTAATATTATGTTAAGATGAATTGTTTTCACTTTTAATTTCAAATTTATCTGAAAGCCGATGTGGCTTACGTCACACACACACCCCACCCATAGGACGAATGTGAATGGCCACCAACCAATTCCGTGTATGGCTATCTGATTGGCCCCCTACAGGGGTGTGTGAGTGAGGTCAGCATTTGATAGGATATTAAATACTATAAGTAGAGCAAGTTGTGAGATAGGCAGTATCAGCCTGATGAAACGACCCGTAGGTCGAGAAACGCGTTGCTGTATGCTAATTGTTTTTAACTAACTCAATAAATACGAGTTTTTTTATCCATATCACTCCTTGCTCTTCATTATCCTGATCCATTATCCTGATTGGTTTGATGACCTGCCGATCATACGTCAAGCCTTGCATAGGTTACTCCTTGAACAGCTGTGACGTTCGATGCTGGTTCTCCTTGGCCGCTGATTGGCTGAACCGACCCCGTGACCCGACGTCTCCACGCACTGCTGTGCACGTCTGTCGGGCGACTTGTAGTCCCGTCCCGCTCTACTAGGCATCCTTATATGCCGCTCTCCTTGTGAGTATACCCCATTACGGGCTGTCCCTTTGTATACCTGATTTGGTTGTTTCGATACTGTCCCATGAGGCGCCTCTCTCTTTCTCTTCGGTAAACAGAAGACACCACTGCTTGAAGAACCTTTCTTCCAAAAGAAAACTCAGCCGAGGCAAAAATAGCAAATTTGAAACATTTTGAAAAAGTATGCAGAGAGGACCAAGTTGCAGCCTTGCAAATCTGTTCCATAGAAGCTTTATGTTTGAAAACCAAAGAAGAAGAGACAGCCCTAGTGGAATGAGCTGTAATTCTCTCCGGAAGCTGCTGACCAGCAGCCACACAAGCAAAACTAATTATACTTCTCAACCAGAGGAAAAGAGAAGTAGCAGAAGCATTCTGACCCTTACGCTTCACTGAGAAGAAAACAAACAGGGCTGAAGATTGGCGAAAATCCTTAGTCGCCTGTAGGAAGAATTTTAGAGCAAGCACAACATCCAAGTTGTGCAACAGACATTCTTTATGAGAGGAAGGATTGGTACAGAGAGAAGGAACAACAATTTCTATCCAAAACCACTTTAGAGAGAAACCTCAATTTAGAATGAAGAACCGCCTTATCCGCATGAAAGAAAAGGTAAGGCGAATCACACTGCAAGTCAAGAGTTCCGAAACTCCCCGAGCAGAAGAGATAGCAATAAGAAATAAAACCTTCCAAGATAAAAACTTAGATTCTATGGAATGCAATGGCTCAAACGGAGCCTGCTGCAAAACTTTAAGGACAAGGTTAGAGCTCCAAGGAGGAGCAACAGACTTAAACACAGGCCTGATTCTAACCAGGGTTGACAAAAAGATTGCAGATCTGACACATCCGCCAGAAGCTGGTGTAACAGAACGGATAATGCAGAAATCAGACTCTTCAGAGTACTGGCTTATAAACCCTTCTCCAGACCTACCTGGAGAAAAGACAAAATCCTAGGAATCCTGACCCTACACCAAGAGGATTGGATTCACACGAAAAAAAGACCTTTACACCATATTGACATATCCGCCAGAAGCTGGTGTAACAGAACAGATAATGCAGAAATCAGACTCTTCAGAGTACTGGCTGATAAACCCTTCTCCAGACCTACCTGGAGAAAGACAAAATCCTAGGGATCCTGACCATACACCAAGAGGATTGGATTCAAACACACGCTTAGACAGAACTAAGCGTTCAATCTCCAAGCAGTCATCTTCAGAGAAACGAGATTTGGATGAAGGAATAGACCCTGAGTTAGAAGGTCCTTCCATAGAGGCAACCTCCAAGGTGAAAGAGATGACAACTTCACTAGGTCTGCATACCAGATCCTGCGAGGCCATGCAGGAGCTATTAGATTACCGATGCTCTCTCTTGTGTGATACGAGCAATGATTCGTGGAAGGTGAGCAGACGAGGAAGCAGATATGCTAGACTGAATCCCAAGGAACCGCCAGAGCATCTATCAGGGCGGCCTACAGATCTCTTGACCTTGATCCGTACCTTAGAAGCTTGGCATTCTACCTAGACGCCATCAGATCCAACCCCGGCACCCCCATTTGAGGATTTACCTGGAGAACACCTCCGGATGGAGAGCCCACTCCCCGGGATGAAATGTCTGTCTGCTCAGGAAGTCTGCTTCCCAGTGTCCACCCCTGGAACGTGGATGGCATATAAACAGCAATTGTGGGCTTCCGCCCACTGAATAATCCAAGTCACCTTCATGGCTAAGGAACTCCGAGTTCCTCCCTGGTGGTTGATGTAAGCCACTGAGGTGATATTGTCCGAAAAGAACCTAATAAACCGGGCTAAGGACAACTGAGGCCAAGCCATCAGAGCATTGTAAATCACTCTTAACTCAAAGATGTTAATGGGGAGAGCAGAATTCTCCAGAGTCCTTGCGCTTAAGAGAGTCCCAGACTGCTCCCAGCCCAGCAGGCTGACATCTGTGGTCACAATCACCCAGGAATGTCTCCAGAAGCACACGCCCTGAGACAGATACTCCTGAAAAACCACCACAGGAGAGAGCCTCTTAACTAGATCTATCCTCTGAGAGAGATTTGAATGGTCACTGCTCCATTGCCTGAGCATGCATAACTGCAGAGCTCTCAAATGGACTTGAGCAAAGGGAATGATGTCCATGGAACCATCAGACTAATTTCCTCCATACATTGAATCACTGAAAAGTGAAGGGAAATTCAGCTTCAGCTGGATTCAAACTCCCAACCCTCTGGTTGCAAGATGACTAAGCTATCTACCAGACCACTAGAGCTTGCTGTTGGCCAACCGGAAGACTACAGAGAGAGGTAAGGGGAAGAAATCTTTGATTATCTGACCTCCGTTAAAAAAATTCTCATAGATAAAGAATCTAATAACATCTCTGAGCAATCACCCTTGCAGCTGGAACAAGGGAACTCTTCCCCAGATTCACTTCCCATCCATGGGAACGTAGAAAAGACGAGATCCTCTTGAAAGAGCGTTTGTTTGAAGGAAGGGGAGTTGCAGGAAAGCACCCCTGCAACTCCCAGAGACCTGAAGGAGTCTTTCTAGTATGGCGAATCCCAGGAACTTGAGAAAATCCCGTAGAATGGGAACATGAAGATACACATCCTTCAGGTCTATGTTCGTCATGTCATGAACAGACCCTCTAGAACCAAAGGAGGATAGAATTCTATTTGAAGGACGGTACTCTGAGAAACTTGAAAATAAATACCTAGACCCCGTTCTCTTACCGGAACTGGAACTATCACTCCCAGGGAGGAAGGTCCTGAACCCAGGTTCAAGAATGCCTCTCATCATATCTGGACTGCAGATACTCCAAAAAGGAAAAAACAGCCCCTGGGAAGAAAGCTTAGATTGCTTTCCCCTGAACTAAGAGTAATTGGGTTTCCAAGAAGACTGGACTGTCCCAGCAGTAAGAGGAAAAGAAAGACTTTCCTTTAGTCTATTCCACTTGACATGTGGTAGAAAAGACCCTTTTCCACCCATAAAGTCATAAGTTAATTCTGACAGACCAGGTCCAAACAAGGTCTCACCTTTGTAAGGAAGTGCCATAAGCTTGCACTTGGAGTTAACATTTAATTTATACCAAATATGGCCACAGTTTACAAAAGTCTTGGACAAATAGGATATTGAACTTGCATTTGCAGAGTTGTAGAGCCTAGGCTCACTAAGCCATAGGTAGGCTTCTCAGCTGACCAAGATTTCAGCCACAACGCCCACAGACTAACACAGCAAGTGTAATTAGACAAGGCATTGCACCAAAAAGATGCAGCACTTGACACAGTAGCAACACAACTGTAGGTTTCCATGAAACCCTAGCTGACAAACCTCCAGCTTCTTGTCCATGGATCCGTAAAGGAGCAGTTATCCTCTATAGTTCTTATAGTTCTATAGTTCTCTATAGTTCTTAGAGCCATAGTAGAAAAGGTTCCTTCTACTTAAAGGGACAGTCTACACCAGAATTTGTATTGTTTTAAAAGATAGATAATCTCTTTATTACCCATTCCCCAGTTTTACATAACCAACACAGTAATATTAATATACTTTTAACCTCTGTGATTATCTTGTATCTAAGCCTCTGCAAACTGCCCCTTTATTTCAGTTCTTTTGACAGACTTGCAGTTTAGTCAATCAGTGCCCGCTCCCAGATAACTTCACGTGCACGAGCGCAGTGTTATCTATATGAAATATGTGAACTAACACCCTCTAGTGGTGAAAAACTGTTAAAATGCATTCTGAAAAGAGGTGGCCTTCAAGGTCTAAGAAATTAGCATATGAACCTCCTAGTTTAAGCTTTCAACTAAGAATACCAAGAGAACAAAGCAAAATTGGTGATAAAAGTAAATTGGAAAATTGTTTAAAATTGCATGCCCTATCTGAATCTGTTTATTTTGGCCTAGACTGTCCCTTTAAGGTACCATGCATTAAACGGAGCCAGCGACAGGAAAAACCTTTTAAAAGACGGGAGACAGGGAGAAAGGTATCCCTAGCTTCTCCTATCCCTGTGAAAAATCTCCATAGCACGTCTAGAAACACTTCCTCATGGAAGGAACATCCTAGAAAGGATAAAGTTTACTAAACTTCCAACGGTTGATGACAGGGTTATCAGTGTCGTCCAAGTAGCTAAAACCTCCTTTAACAATACACGAGGTGTTCAAGCATACATCTGAAGGTGACCACTTCAGCATCAGATGAAGGAATTATACTGTCCGAATTTGAGATTTAACCCTCAGAAAACTACCGGCAAATCCTCCTCACCAGACTTAGGAGAAAGAGCAACCAGTGTAGCAGAATGTGGAGCAGAAACCTTCTATCTGAATATTTAAATGTCCTTTTGCCTTTTCCATGTAGGGAAGGAAAATCAGATAAAGCTGCAGATACAGCAGAGGATACCTAAGCTGCAATATCTGTAGGCAAAAACACTCCTCCAGGAGATTGAGAGGAACCACAGGGAACTGCATGTGACACTATAGAGGCTTGGGACGTTTAAAGAGAAAGCTGTGGCGTTCCCTAAACAGCATCATCCTGAGAGACATGAGGGAAGCACAATATATTTGCTATAATTTTTTTAAAATAAAAAAATGAGTACTGTGACTTTAAAAGTAAAGAGACATGCCATATAACAGGATAAACATAAATAAATATATGAACAGACCCCTGTTCAAATCTTATACTGTATTATGATATGAAAATAATCGTGTAGTGATAGTTAGAGAATAGTTATGCGCTAAGAGAATTGGTATCAGGCACCTCTCTAAAAGACAGTTTCCCCAAAGTGTTGTCTAAGAAAAAAACAGTAATAAGCTAAAAACGTATGTATAGAGAGGGCACCTAATAGGATAAAGATATCAACACTTTCTAATATTTCAAATATTTATTAAAAGTATAACAATAAAATAAATTATGGGATGTCTCCCTATAAAACACAGTTGACTAAATAATCAGGCGTAATATAAAACATGTGTAGTATCCACAATGCGTAGCATCCATAATACGTGTTAAGATGTAACAGGCTAGCATCCAAAAATAAAGAAATAAAATGTAGCAATGTCCGTTATATTAGATGAACTTATTTGTTGCAAAACCAAATTATTGTTACAGTCTTTTAAATGTATACCACCAATAATGCGTGCTTCAAAAAAGATTTTTTGAAAAAACATAATTTATGCTTAGCTGATAAATTTATTTCTCTTGTAGTGTAGTCAGTCCACGGGTCATCCATTACTTATTGAATATATCTCTTCCTAACAGGAAGCTGCAAGAGGATCACCCAAGCAGAGCTGCTATATAGCTCCTCCCCTCACATGTCATATTCAGTCATTCGACCAAAACCAGACGAGAAAGGAGAAACCATAGGGTGCAGTGGTAACTGGAGTTTAATTAAAATTTAGATCTGCCTTAAAGGGCCGTGGACTGACTACACTACAAGAGAAATAAATTTATCAGGTAAGCATAAATTATGTTTTCTCTTGTTAAGTGTAGTCAGTCCACGGGTCATCCATTACTTATGGAATACCAATACCAAAGCTAAAGTACACGGATGAAGGGAGGGACAAGGCAGGAACATTAAACAGAAGGAACCACTGCCTGAAGTACCTTTCTCCCAAAAATAGCCTCCGAAGAAGCAAAAGTGTCAAATTTGTAAAATTTTGAAAAAGTGTGAAGTGAAGACCAAGTTGCAGCCTTGCAAATCTGTTCAACAGAGGCCTCATTTTTAAAGGCCCAGGTGGAAGCCACAGCTCTAGTAGAATGAGCTGTAATCCTTTCAGGAGGCTGCTGTCCAGCAGTCTCATAGGCTAAACGTATTATGCTACGAAGCCAAAAAGAGAGAGAGGTAGCCGAAGCCTTTTGACCTCTTCTCTGTCCAGAGTAAACGACAAACAGGGAAGAAGTTTAACGAAAATCTTTAGTTGCCTGCAAATAGAACTTCAGGGCACGGACTACATCCAGATTATGCAAAAGTCGTTCCTTCTTTGAAGAAGGGTTAGGACACAGTGATGGAACAACAATCTCTTGATTGATATTCCTGTTAGCAACTACCTTAGGTAAGAACCCAGGTTTAGTACGCAGAACTACCTTGTCTGAATGAAAAATCAGATAAGGAGAATCACAATGTAAGGCAGATAACTCAGAGACTCTTTGAGCCGAGGAAATAGCCATCAAAAACAGAACCTTCCAGGATAACAGCTTGATATCAATGGAATGAAGGGGTTCAAATGGAACGCCTTGAAGAACGTTAAGAACTAAGTTTAAGCTCCACGGCGGACCAACAGTCTTAAACACAGGCTTAATCCTAGCTAAAGCCTGACAAAAAGCCTGAACGTCTGGAACTTCAGCCAGACGTTCGTGTAGAAGAATAGACAGAGCAGAAATCTGTCCCTTTAACGAACTAGCAGATAAGCCCTTTTCTAAACCCTCTTGTAGAAAGGACAAAATCCTAGGAATCCTAACCTTACTCCATGAGTAACACTTGGATTCGCACCAATATAAATATTTACGCCATATCTTATGGTAAATTTTTCTGGTAACAGGCTTCCTAGCCTGTATTAAGGTATCAATAACCGACTCCGAGAAGCCAAGCTTTGATAGAATCAAGCGTTCAATCTCCATGCAGTCAGCCTCAGAGAAATTAGATTTGGATGGTTGAAAGGAGCCTGAATTAGAAGGTCCTGCCTCAGAGGCAGAGACCACGGTGGACAGGACGACATGTCCACTAGGTGTGCATACCAGGTCCTGCGTGGCCACGCAGGCGCTATCAGAATCACTGAAGCTCTCTCCTGTTTGATCTTGGCAATCAAACGAGGAAGCATCGGATATGGTGGAAACACATAAGCCATGTTGAAGACCCAAGGGGCTGTCAGAGCATCTATCAGCACCGCTCCCGGGTCCCTGGACCTGGATCCGTAACAAGGAAGCTTGGCGTTCTGGCGAGACGCCATGAGATCCAGATCTGGTTTGCCCCAACGATGAATCAGTTGAGCAAAGACCTCCGGATGAAGTTCCCACTCCCCCGGATGAAAAGTCTGGCGACTTAGAAAATCCACCTCCCAGTTCTCCACGCCTGGGATGTAAATCGCTGACAGGTGGCAAGATTGAGACTCTGCCCAGCGAATTATCTTTGAGACTTCCAACATCGCTAGGGAACTTCTGGTTCCCCCTTGATGGTTGATGTAAGCCACAGTCGTGATGTTGTCCGACTGAAATCTGATGAACCTCAGAGTTGCTAACTGAGGCCAAGCTAGGAGAGCATTGAATATTGCTCTTAATTCCAGAATATTTATTGGGAGGAGTTTCTCCTCCTGAGTCCATAATCCCTGAGCCTTCAGGGAGTTCCAGACTGCGCCCCAGCCTAGAAGGCTGGCGTCTGTTGTTACAATCGTCCAATCTGGCCTGCGAAAGGTCATCCCCTTGGACAGATGTGGCCGAGAAAGCCACCATAGAAGAGAATCTCTGGTCTCTTGATCCAGATTTAGTAGGGGGGACAAATCTGAGTAATCCCCGTTCCACTGACTTAGCATGCACAATTGCAGCGGTCTGAGATGCAGGCGCGCAAATGGTACTATGTCCATTGCCGCTACCATTAAGACAATTACTTCCATGCACTGAGCTACTGACGGGTGTGGAATGGAATGAAGGACACGGCAAGCATTTAGAAGTTTTGATAACCTGGCCTCTGTCAGGTAAATTTTCATCTCTACAGAATCTATAAGAGTCCCTAGAAAGGGAACCCTTGTAAGTGGTAATAGAGAACTCTTTTCCACGTTCACCTTCCACCCATGCGACCTCAGAAATGCTAGAACTATCTCTGTATGAGACTTGGCAGTTTGAAAACTTGACGCTTGTATCAGAATGTCGTCTAGGTACGGAGTCACCGCTATGCCTCGCGGTCTTAGTACCGCCAGAAGTGAGCCCAGAACTTTTGTAAAGATTCTTGGAGCCGTAGCTAATCCGAAGGGAAGAGCTACAAACTGGTAATGCCTGTCTAGGAAAGCAAATCTTAGGTACCGATAATGATCCTTGTGAATCGGTATGTGAAGGTAGGCATCCTTTAAGTCCACTGTGGTCATGTACTGACCCTCTTGGATCATGGGAAGGATGGTTCGAATAGTTTCCATTTTGAATGATGGAACTCTTAGGAATTTATTTAGGATTTTTAAGTCCAAGATTGGTCTGAAGGTTCCCTCTTTCTTGGGAACCACAAATAGATTTGAATAGAATCCTTGCCCGTGTTCCGTCCGCGGAACTGGGTGGATCACCCCCATTAGTAAGAGGTCTTGTACACAGCGTAGAAACGCCTCTTTCTTTATTTGGTTTGCTGATAACCTTGAAAGATGAAATCTCCCTCGTGGAGGAGAAGTTTTGAAGTCCAGGAGATATCCCTGAGATATGATCTCCAACGCCCAGGGATCCTGGACATCTCTTGCCCAAGCCTGGGCGAAGAGAGAAAGTATGCCCCCCACTAGATCCGTTTCCGGATAGGGGGCCCTCTCTTCATGCTGTCTTAGGGGCAGCAGCAGGTTTCTTGGCCTGCTTGCCCTTGTTCCAGGACTGGTTAACTTTCCAGCCCTGCCTGTAACGAGCAACAGCTCCTTCCTGTTTTGGAGCAGAGGAAGTTGATGCTGCTCCTGCCTTGAAGTTACGAAAGGCACGAAAATTAGACTGTTTGGACTTTGATTTGGCCCTGTCCTGAGGTAGAGCATGGCCCTTACCTCCCGTAATGTCAGCTATAATTTCTTTCAAGCCGGGCCCGAATAAGGTCTGCCCTTTGAAAGGAATATTAAGCAATTTAGATTTAGAAGTCACGTCAGCTGACCAGGATTTAAGCCATAGCGCTCTGCGCGCTTGGATGGCGAATCCGGAGTTCTTAGCCGTAAGTTTGGTTAAATGTACGACGGCATCAGAAACAAATGCGTTAGCTAGCTTAAGTGCTTTAAGCTTGTTCATAATTTCATCCAATGGAGCTGTGCGAATGGCCTCTTCCAGAGACTCAAACCAGAATGCGGCCGCAGCAGTGACAGGCGCAATGCATGCAAGGGTCTGTAAGATAAAACCTTGTTGAACAAACATTTTCTTGAGGTAACCCTCTAATTTCTTATCCATTGGATCTGAAAAGGCACAACTATCCTCCACCGGGATAGTGGTACGCTTAGCTAAAGTAGAAACTGCTCCCTCCACCTTAGGGACCGTCTGCCATAAGTCTCGTGTGGTGGCGTCTATAGGAAACATTTTCCTAAATATGGGAGGAGGGGAAAAAGGCACACCAGGTCTATCCCACTCCTTGCTAATAATCTCTGTAAGCCTTTTAGGTATAGGAAACACGTCAGTACACACCGGTACCGCATAGTATCTATCCAACCTACATAATTTTTCTGGAATTGCAACCGTGTTACAATCATTCAGAGCCGCTAATACCTCCCCTAGCAATATGCGGAGGTTCTCAAGCTTAAATTTAAAATTAGAAATCTCTGAATCCAGTCTCCCTGGATCAGATCCGTCACCCACAGAATGAAGCTCTCCGTCTTCATGTTCTGCAAACTGTGACGCAGTATCTGACATGGCTCTCACCTCATCCACGCGCTCTGTCCTTAACCCAGAGCTATCGCGCTTGCCTCTTAATTCTGGCAATTTAGATAATACTTCTGTCATAACAGTAGTCATGTCTTGCAAAGTGATTTGTAAGGGCCTCCCTGATGTACTTGGCGCCACAAAATCACGCACCTCCTGAGCGGGAGGCGAAGGTACTGACACGTGAGGAGAGTTAGTCGGCATAACTTCCCCCTCGTTGTCTGGTGATAATTTCTTTACATGTAAAGATTGACTTTTATTTATAGTAACATCAATGCAATTAGTACACAAATTTCTATTGGGCTCCACATTGGCCTTTAAACATAGTGAACAAAGAGATTCATCTGTGTCAGACATGTTTAAACAGACTAGCAATGAGACTAGCAAGCTTGGAAATACTTTTCTAAATAAATTTACAAGCAATATAAAAAACGCTACTGTGCCTTTAAGAAGCACAAAAAGCTGTCACAGTTGAAATAACAATGAACCAAAATAGTTATAGCAACCAATTTTTCACAGTAAATGTATTAAGTTAGCAAAGGATTGCACCCACCAGCAAATGGATGATTAACCCCTTAATACCCAAAAACGGATAACAATTTAATAATTAACGTTTTTATCACAGTCAAAACACACTGTCACAGGTCTGCTGTGACTGATTACCTCCCTCAAAATGAATTTTGAAGACCCCTGAGCTCTCTAGAGACGATCTGGATCATGGAGGATGAAGTAGACAGATTGTGACTGAATTTTTACTGCGCAAAAAAGCGCTAAAATAGGCCCCTCCCACTCATATTACAACAGTGGGGAAGCTCAGATAACTGTTTCTATGCAGAAAACAAAGATGGCCATGTGGTAAAAATCATGCCCCAATAAGTTTTATCACCAAGTACCTCACAAAAAATGATTAACATGCCAGTAAACGTTTTAAACATACATTTGAAAAGTTATGAAGTGTTATTAATAAGCCTGCTACCAGTCGCTTTTACTGCAGTTAAGGCTCATACATTATTTCAGTATTAACAGTATTTTCAGAGTCAATTCCATTCCTTAGAAAAATACATTCAGTGTACACACACTCATCAGCCTAATACCAGTCGCTATCACTGCATTTAAGGCTGAACTTACGTTACATTGGTATCAGCAGTATTTTCTCAGTCAATTCCATTCCTCAGAAAAATAATTTACTGCACATACCTCATTTGCAGGGGGCCCTGCATGCTATTCCCCTTTTCTGAAGTTACCTCACTCCTCAGATGAGAACAGCCAGTGGATCTTAGTTACGTCTGCTAAGATCATAGAAAACGCAGGCAGATTCTTCTTCTAATGCTGCATGAGAACAAACAGCACACTCCGGTGCCATTTAAAATAACAAACTTTTGATTGAAGAAATAAACTAAGTTAAAAAACACCACAGACCTCTCACAGCGACCTATCTTTAGTTAGGCTGCAAGAGAATGACTGAATATGACATGTGAGGGGAGGAGCTATATAGCAGCTCTGCTTGGGTGATCCTCTTGCAGCTTCCTGTTAGGAAGAGATATATTCAATAAGTAATGGATGACCCGTGGACTGACTACACTTAACAAGAGAAATATATCACTCCAATGGTAATTCAGTTGTTCTGTGAACAAACACGGTATCTCTCAGAGCAGTTATGGTTCCTTTCAGAGCAAAGCAACTTTTCAAAGATCACAGTTTTTTTCAATATATAATAGATGGATAATACCTGTATCACTGTGGAGATTCCGGACTGGTAAGCAGGTACATTACCCTTTTGTGTTGTGGGTATATTATCCTATCTTATGGCGAAGTACTTCTGCTCCTACTCAGAGTCGCTATCCAAGCGAGTAGTTCCATGTGACTGTTAGCGTCTGACGTCACGGGTTGTCCTCCGTCTCAGCAGGGCAGACCGGTGATGGTTTCTGGATACAGTTAGCCGCTCCCAGCCAGCACATGAAATTGGCAACAAGAAACTTAAAACCTGCACTTAGTGCTATGTACGCAGGAAAAAGTTGTATCGAGTATGTTTTCACCCTCCAGATTCCAGCTTATATTTTCTGAAGTAGTTAGAAAAAATATATTAATAACCCGGGTTATGTTTAAAAGTCCATAGACCATAAAGAGACAATAATTGAATATTGCCCAACAACAATAACAGTGCCACACAAACAACGCGTTTCACCCTTCTCAGGGCTTTATCAAGATGTTTGTGGCATGTAGTAGGTTCCCTTATAAATGGTGTCCTTGTCTGCAATTGGTGGAAACATAATTGGCACTTGTCAAATTCACTTTCATTAAGGTGGTATTAACTCATTCTCTTTAAGGTGGTATGCAGAATTTCAGTTGCAACTTTAGACATTTGCATTTTTTAGGCAGTATACATATGGCATATTGATGCATCTTACATTCTAATTTCCATAAATATAACTTTGAATATACAGTGGTTTTTAATGATTATGTTGATGATTACAATAGATATCAAAGAAACTACCCTGTTAGTGAATGTGAACTATTGACAATATGTTAAAACATGTTTATAAAATTATTAAACTATTTATAGTAAAAGTGATTGCTGTATATTGACACCTAGAACAAAATTAGTAAAATAATACAACAATTGTGTTATTCAAACAAAAAGGGTGAGAGGGCTAATTCTGAGTTGAAGCCTCTAGGAAATAAAGTGTCAAATTTGTAAATAAGTTCTGCTTCTTTTATGAGAAGGGTTTTTTCTATATTCCCCCCTCTCAAGTGACCTTTAACTTTGTGAATCCCCCAATACTGTAGGTCCTCAGTGTTACCATGGTGTACTTCCTTAAAATGTTTGTATAAATGAGTGTCTTCCTTTTCTTTTTCTATACTCCACAAGTGTTCTCTTATTCTATCTCTGAGGCATCTCTTGGTCTCACAAAATAAAACAAATGGCAAGTGCATTTTAATACATAGATCACATTTTTTGTGTACATCTAATTGTTTCCTTTATGGTGAAATCATCAACTGAATTATTTATCTTAAGATTTTTTATTTTGTAGCTATGTTTGCAGGCTTTGCATGTATAGCAGGGGAAAAATCCAGCTATTTTTCCTCCCCCCCATGTCTAACTGATTTTTTATTTTTGTTTTATGTTTCAATTCACTTGGAGCCAATATAGTTTTAACAATTTAAATTTTTTGCTCTCCTAAAAATAAAAGTGGGTTTTTGTGCTAATTTTCCCCCTATAATATTATCCTCCTTCAGTAAATGTCAGTGTTTATTAACTATCTTTTTAATGCAATTTAAATTAGCATTATAGTCTGTAATGAATGGAACTCTGATCGTATCATCATTATCTATATATTTAGTTTTATATTTTAATAGATTCTTCCTATCTACAGTATTGGCTTTTTTTGATCGCTTTATCAATATTTTCCTCATGATAACCTCTTATGTTAAATTTATCTGCTAATAGGGTTATTTGATTTTCGAAAACTTTGATTGTGGAGCAATTCTTTCTTATACGTAGACTCTGACCATATGGAATATTATCTTTCCATGCTTTAAGATGGCAACTATCAGCATGTATAAGGTTATTACAGTCTACTTTTTTAAAATGAGTTTTGGTCTCTAATTTGTTATCTATTACCATAATCTCTAAATCAAGAAAGATCACCTTATCTTTACTTTGATTACAGACAAATTTTAGTCCACAGTCATTATTATTCATTTTCTCAAATAGCCCTAATAATTCTATCTCAGATCCCCTCCATACTATTAATAGGTCATCTATATACCGTTTATAGAGTACGAGGCTTGCACCGAGGTCGCTGTCTCTGAGAAAGGTTTCTTCTCAGACTCCCATAAAGAGATTGGCGTAACTCGGTGCAAACCTCGTACCCATAGAGGTCCCTTCCACCTGAAGGAAGAATTTGTTGTTGAATGAAAAAAAATTGTGTTCCAAAATATATTTAATACTAGAAAGAATAAATTTCTTATGCTCATTTTTCATCTCTTTATCTAAGAAATACTTTACAGCTTTTATTTCCTGTCCGTGGTTTATTACTGTGTATAGGGATGACACATCACAGGTTGCCAAAATCATATCTCCCCCCATTCTATAGAATTTAGAATGTTTAAGTCCTGAGTTGAATCTTTGAGATGTGATTTTAAATTATGTACATACGGTTGCAGAAACCTATCTACATATTGAGATAGGTTTGCTGAAATAGAGTTTATACCTGAGATTATAGGCCGCCCGGGGGGATTTATTAAACACTTGTGGACCTTGGGGAGGAAATAAAACATTGGTATTTTAGGAAAGTGAGGTGTTAGATATGCAAACACTTTATCATTCAAAACCCCATGTTTCTTACCTTCAATTAGAATTTTATTCAATATACTTGTGAATCTATTGGTAGGGTTAGTTTGTAAAACTTTATTGTTTTTTTCATCGTTCAGAAGTCTATAAGTCTACTAGGATATATTTTGTCCCATTAAATTTTGCAGAATCCTTTAAAGTGCATAGTCTCCCTTACTTAGAAGACAAAATGCCACTTACCTGTATCTAGCCGTCCGGCAGGAGGACAGCTCACATGGTATGAGAGGACACACACTCCTCACAGAGACCTGTAGAAAGAAAAAGAACAGAGTAAACCTACTCTGGCTTTCTATACCATGGGCATATATATAGGAAAACGCAGCAAGGCCCACCTTACAAGTTCTTAACTGCTTTAAAGCCACCACTGCCCTACTGAAGAGACTAACATGGACTACGGCTAGACCCAAAAATCTTGCTTGTAGCGAAAGAAATCCAATTTTCTTCCTACACCAAAACTTCACCTCCTCCATTGACAAAATGCAAAGAGAATGACTGGGGTTTGTGGGAAGGGAAGTGACTATTAGTGTTGACTGTCCCATTAACAGCTTTGCTGTGGTTCTCTTTGCAACCTCCTGCTAGCCAGGAGTGATATTCCCAACAGTAATTGATGACGTTGTGGACTCACTATATCTTAGGAAAGAATTTTTTTATTTTTTTATAATTTTTATAAAGGTCAGTGTACTTTGTAATGTATTTTTGCAGTGTTTTGTGCAATTTTGCTGTAAGGATTCTCACGTAAATCAAAATTGCGCTAGTGTAATCGCAATTGTAATATCAGCACAATGGAAAGAGGGCGCAAATGTTCGCAAAAATCCTCATATATGAGACTAGAGACAAACACGCCATATATATTATCATATGAGACTAGAGACAAACACACCATATATGCTATTATATGAGACTAGAGACAAACACACCATATATACTATTACATGACACTAGGGACAAAAACACCATTTATACTATTACTAGTATTAAAGCCCGTGTACACAAGTCAAAATGTGTATGGAAAGAAATATACCTCTTAGGAGGCATATCTCTCTCCCTCTATCTCTATACCTTTATCCATCGATTCATCTATCCTTATCCCTCTATCCCTATATTGCTATCCCTCTATCCCTATCCATCTATCTCTATCCCTCTATCCCGTTTTAGTTTTAGTTCATTTATTCAATTTTTTTGTCTCTCTCCTGTAACGCAGTGTCTTAATTTGTGTCTGCGTTTTATTTTTTTTATTTTTATTTGTCTCTCTCCAGTTTAATTTTTTTCTGCGTTTAAGTTTATTTGTTCTATTTTTTTGTCTCTCTCCTGTAATGCAGTGTATTATTTGTAAGTCTCCATTTTTTTTTTTTAAGCGTTTTAGTTTATTTGTTCTATTTTTTTCGTCTCGCATATTAGTTAATTTGTGCTATTTTTTGTATCACTCCTGTAACTCAGTGTGTTATTTGTGTCTCTACCAGTTTATTGTTTTTCAGCATTTTAGTTAATTTTTTTCTACTTTATTTGTCTCTCTCCTGTGTGTCAGCGTTGTAGTACTGTAGCGCAGTGTCTGGCACTTTTTCACGTGCAGTGATCCTCGCGCATTGATCATTAAGGCTACGCGTGCAGTAAGACACTGATCCTCACCGCTTTGTCTTGCTAAGTCTCGCACATTGTCTTGTGCGGTCGGACGTGTGCAATCCTTACGGTCAGGTATGTTTGTCTCGCATTGCACTCTCTACTGCGCATGACGGAGCCAGACAAACATACATGACTTTTTATAATATAAGATTCTGAGGGTACTATGTATACAAAGGTATGAAAAATTATATAATACTACCTTTAGCTTATATGTATACATTATATTATCATATAAATATTGCCTAAATATCATAAAATATTGTTGTTTACACTTGGTTTCATCCTCTCTCCAAACTGTCCCATTGTACAGATGCAAATATTCCAAAATCCAAACCTTTTCCGGTTCCAATCAGTTAGGATAAAAGGTTTTCTACCTGTATTATATGAGACTAGAGACAAACACAGTACACACCATATATACTATTATATGAGACTAGAGACAAACACCATATATACTATTATATATGACTAGAGAGAAACACACCATATATACTATTTTATGAGACTAGAGACACACACCACATATACTATTATATAAGACTAGACACAAACACACTGTATATACTATTATTAGAAACTGGAGGCACAGCTACTTCTCAGGAGATTCAATATTTTATGGAATAATTTCCATGTATATTAATCACCTTGTTTCATGTGAGTTTCTAATATTGCACGTTCCCCACACTGTGTAATTAAGGTCAGCATGCTGTCACATTTTGTATTCTCTTCTCTCATCCAAGCTATAAACTCCAGGTTATAACAAGCTATAAATTCCAGGTTATAACAAACCTTATCAGGGGATCATAGAGAAGTTGAACTAGGAAGTACCACTAGCATGAAGCAGGCAGACAAGGCCTCTTGGTGTCTGCATTTTTGGAATTCCATAAAGAGGCAAAACTGTGATCCATGGGCACCTGCAATAGGGACCTTATATAGAAAACCAGAGCCTTCCTGATCTGACTGTGATAAGCATAAGGAGGCTATCTTGGCCTGCATCCTGTCATACGATCATTACACATCTGCACAGTTCTCCCCTAATCAGACATCATTTTTTAGAATTGTGCAAGATATAAAAACCATATCTGATAAGAATAGATATTATGATCGTAACGTGTACATGTTAAGAGAGAATGCTATAATAAAACCTTTAATTATGATAAAGCGACATCTTAACTTATCAGAGCATGCATGGCTGACCCTAGACCCTAGATAATTATGTTTAATACACACATTGCTTCCAATTGATTGCCATGTACTGTTGCTTGTAATTCCCAATCAAAGCTTTACCTATGTATTTAACAGCTTTGTGTGGGTTAAACACATTATTTTCCAGGGTCAGTAATGCCCAGTAATGCACATTCTCTAATCCATTAGAATGTACCGTTAAAGGATTTCCTAAATAACATTTCAGGAAAAGAGGACTACCAGAACAAGAGCAGTCCAGCAGTGAAACTGATAATTAAGGAACCATACCTTGCTGTCGGCATTGTGTAGTGTTTGCTAACTGCAGGGTACAGGTCCATAATTAACTGTTTCACTGCTGGGCAGCTCACAAAATCTGGCCTTAGAGGGAACAACAGTCATGACGTCAAGTTGCTCAGTCATAAATCTGAAGCACTTTTACTACAAGAGTAGTAGATGCAGGAATAGATTCCAAGCAGATGTAATAGGGTCAAATACAGTCAAGGAAGGAATTTTTTTTTAGGAAATGCAAAAACTATCGGCACCCTGTGACTTTTACATTGCTGACCCTATTGGTTCTTGTCTTTATGAAATATTTAGCACATGGTCATCCAGTATAAAATCTACCAGAAGTGTGTCATGCTAAAGCAAGTTACATGGTCTTATTTCACAGCAAAGACACATTTAGCATTTTCTTACTTCTAAGCTGATCCTAAAAGCATAAAACTGTTCTAATCGTGTACATATAAGGAAACTTCTATTAATAACACACAAGTGGAAGGCAGTCACTATCTCATTATGATAACTGAAGGCTGGCTTATTTTTAGATATGAAGTTTTCTGCAAAGCACTACATAAAAAAATGCAGGGAAAGTGCAATTTCTGTAAATCTGCAACAAAACTTTCCTCACTGTTTGCTTTAAATAACCACTGACACATCATTCTAATGAATTTGCAAATGACACTGAAGCATGAAAAGCCCCAAACTTAATCTGCATTACAAAATGCTTTATTACATAGACAGTCCTGATAAGACATTCTTCCTAGAGATGTTTCCAAACTGTACCTACAGTATACCAAATATTCAGCACCAGTGTAGCCTGTGCCAGCTGCTAGACCTCACATCAAAGACCCACAAATATAGTAACAACAAATGATAGCAGCAGCACCAGGATTTTTTTTTTCAAGTGCACAAAATACAAGCGACGTTTCAGGCAATGCATGATTAAGGACAGCATTGTCCGAAACGTTGCTTGTATTTTGTGCACTTGAATAAAATCCTGTGGTGAAGGATTCCTGTTTCCAAACTGTACCTAACCACAACCCACTTAAGCTAAAAATCCTTCCGTTAGTGTATTTACTTTTCATAAACCATCAATTTAGTTAAATCTTCACAAAGGTCTCATAAAACTGAGCGAAAACAAAAGGTATGCTTAGAAGCTAAACTCATTTATTTAATGGTGGTGAGAGTCTAAGAGCCATTGCACCTGGGATACAACTCTTGGTCACTAGGAGGAGGCAAAGATCCCCAACACATCAATAGCTTTTGATCCCTCTGACCTCTCTGATATCTAAGTCCAACGAATAGCCAAGAAAAGGAGAAAACAGAAAGGCGAGTACAAAGCAGGGTAAATAAGGTGCAAACCCCTTAAGGTCCACAATGTACCCTGTACGTTGCTGGTCCCTAAGGTTTTTTTGGCCTGTAATAGCCACACAAAAATTTGGTTCAGCATCTGGGTAGCGCTTGCTGATTGGTGTCTAAATGTAGCCATCTAATCAACAAGTGCTGCCCGTGTTCTGAACCAAAAATGGACCGGCTCCTAACCTTACATTCCAGCTTTTTAAAATAGAGATAACAAGAGAACGAAGAAAAATTGATGAGGAGTAAATTAGAAAGTTGCTTAAAATTGCTGCTCTCTCTGAATCATAAAAGTTTAATTTTGACTAGACTATCTCTTTAACGCTTTCAAATCAATAACTAGACAAAACTGATCTTTTTTTCCGTGGAACATCAAGTGCCTGGAAAAAAAATACCCTATCTTGGACTTGTTAAGAAAAACCCTGAACACACAGATACCTGGGATATTCATTAAGAATTAAACTCATAATTCAGAAGAAAACGTGGGCAGACATGATGTGGTCAAAACCTATGTTTCTATGTAAGCAAATATGTAGAATCATTACTCATAGTCCAACCCTTAACCCATATTAAGAGCAAGAACAAAAAAGAAAGTGGATTTAGCAGCCAAATTCAGTATAACTAACATGGGGGGGGGGGCGGTGGGGACAGACAGCTCATCAAAATCAAATATACAAAACTCGATCTACCAAAATAAATTAAAGAATTAAATCCTAATCAGAATGTAACATGATGTTGCTGAAACCAAACAGCTGGTCTAAAAACTGAACCAGGGGATACATTTGACTTTGTAAGGGCACGCTCAATCAACTTATCCATAGGAGCTCTGAAGGTGGAATCATCCTTCACAGGTATAACAGATTATGGATTATCTGGAAATTGGCATATCCACTTTAAGAATATTTGCACAGATCAAATAAAGACTCAGGGAAAAGATATCAAGATTCACAACAAGAATTGCAGTATCTCTGGTAAGGCTGAGATATTTCCCTACTAATTTTTCCTTAAAGTCTACTGAGAGAAGAGTTACCTTAAAGGGACACTGAACCCATTTTTTTTTTTTCTTCCGTGATTCAGAGAGAGCATGTAATTTTAGGCAACTTTCTAATTTACTCCTATTATCAATTTTTCTTCATTCTCTTGCTATCTTTATTTGAAAAACAGAATTTATGCTTACCTGATAAATTACTTTCTCCAACGGTGTGTCCGGTCCACGGCGGCATCCATTACTTGTGGGAATATTCTCTTCCCCAACAGGAAATGGCAAAGAGCACAGCAAAAGCTGTCCATATAGCCCCTCCTCAGGCTCCGCCCCCCCAGTCATTCGACCGACGGTTAGGAGAAAAAAAGGAGAAACTATAGGGTGCCGTGGTGACTGCAGTGTATAGAGAAAGAAATTTTTCAAACCTGATTAAAAAACCAGGGCGGGCCGTGAACCGGACACACCGTTGGAGAAAGTAATTTATCAGGTAAGCATAAATTCTGTTTTCTCCAACATTGGTGTGTCCGGTCCACGGCGTCATCCATTACTTGTAGGAACCAATACCAAAGCTTTAGGACACGGATGAAGGGAGGGAGCAAATCAGGTTACCTAAACGGAAGGCACCACGGCTTGCAAAACCTTTCTCCCAAAAACAGCCTCCGAAGAAGCAAAAGTATCAAATTTGTAAAATTTGGCAAAAGTGTGCAGAAGACCAAGTCACTGCCTTACATATCTGATCAACAGAAGCCTCGTTCTTGAAGGCCCATGTGGAAGCCACAGCTCTAGTGGAGTGAGCTGTGACTCGTTCAGGAGGCTGCCGTCCGGCAGTCTCATAAGCCAATCGGATAATGCTTTTCAGCCAGAAAGAAAGAGAGGTAGCCGTAGCTTTTTGTCCTCTCCTCTTACCAGAGTAAACGACAAACAAAGATGAGGTTTGTCTAAAATCCTTAGTTGCTTCTAAATAGAACTTTAAAGCACGAACTACATCTAAATTGTGTAACAAACGTTCCTTCTTTGAAACTGGATTCGGACAGAGAGAAGGAACAACTATTGAATATGAAAGAATAGATAGATAGGAGCGCCAAAAATAGGCAGGGTCTTATGTGATTTATAATTGTAGGTCTAATGCTAGACCCTGGGTTGGGATAGCATATATTGGATGTTTAGAAAAGTCTCTGTATAAAATTATGTATCACAAGGATAGGTTTAGATATTGGATATGAAGTGTTTATCAAAGAATTATTTATTACAATTTGCACAAAATATCATATAATTAAAAACGATTAGGTACAATTGCACAGAATATTATATAGTTAAAAAACAATCAAGTACATGGATCCATGTGGACAAAATCCTATTTCATATAAGTGTATCCTAAAATGGTCTAAAAACAAATGTGACTGTCTGAATGTTAAAATATGTGTGAGTCTCACATATACAATATGATGGTGAGGTCGTTCTGATAAGTGACCTCTCTAATGTAGTTAACACAATAATTGTGTGATAAAAGTACAAGAACACCAATATAATATAATATACAAATAAAATATGAATTTAAAAATCAGTCTCCAAAGATGAGATATACAAAAACAGTTAAGTGAACATGTGAATAAATACAAATAAAAATGTGATCCACAAAAACATATATGTGTATATATTCAATCCATGGATGTGAAAACAGATCGCAAAAACTTTTTTATAAAAATATTGAAAAAATGCTGAAAAAAACTTTTGTGAACAACAGGTGTGTACCCAAACTAGTAAGTGTGATTATAAAGTCATTTTTGGAGGTGTGAGAGTTCCTGGAATTTATTCCATTGGTGTAATGATCCTTTGTTGATCCTAAAAAGTTTTTGAAGATCCTTTGTTTGTAATCCTAAAAAATGTTTGAAGATCAAAATATAAAAATTGTGTAAAAGTGTGATCGATGTGTAGAGAAAAAAGGATGAAAAATAAAAATGATGATGGAAAACAATAGAAATAAAGATACTCTGGAAATTCCTCAAGACCTGTAAATGGAAAATACTGACATAGTGTAATACTGTTTAGGTATTTTAAAATTAATAGGAATAAAACTCACCATATATCTGTCAACGCGTTTCGGCCTGCCAAGGAGGCCTTTCTCAAGACTCACACTTACTAGTTTGGGTACACACCTGTTGTTCACAAAAGTTTTTTTCAGCATTTTTTCAATATTTTTATAAAAAAGTTTTTGCGATCTGTTTTCACATCCATGGATTGAATATATACACATATATGTTTTTGTGGATCACATTTTTATTTGTATTTATTCACATGTTCATTTAACTGTTTTTGTATATCTCATCTTTGGAGACTGATTTTTAAATTCGTATTTTATTTGTATATTATATTATATTGGTGTTCTTGTACTTTTATCACACAATTATTGTGTTAACTACATTAGAGAGGTCACTTATCAGAACGACCTCACCATCATATTGTATATGTGAGACTCACACATATTTTAACATTCAGACAGTCACATTTGTTTTTAGACCATTTTAGGATACACTTATATGAAATAGGATTTTGTCCACATGGATCCATGTACTTGATTGTTTTTTAACTATATAATATTCTGTGCAATTGTACCTAATCGTTTTTAATTATATGATATTTTGTGCAAATTGTAATAAATAATTCTTTGATAAACACTTCATATCCAATATCTAAACCTATCCTTATGATACATAATTTTATACAGAGACTTTTCTAAACATCCAATATATGCTATCCCAACCCAGGGTCTAGCATTAGACCTACAATTATAAATCACATAAGACCCTGCCTATTTTTGGCGCTCCTATCTATCTATTCTTTCATATTCTATTAACCTAGTGGGTGCTTGGGGGACCCACCATAGACAGGAGCTAGAGGTCACCAAACGCAGCGCTGTAAGATACTAATATTTCTAGAAGGAACAACTTTTTCCTGGTTAATATTCCTGTTGGAAACAACCTTCGGAAGAAAACCAGGCTTAGTACGCAAAACGACCTTATCTGAATGGAACACCAGATAGGGTGGATTACACTGCAAAGCAGATAATTCAGAAACTCTTCTTGCAGAAGAAATAGCAACCAAAAACAGAACTTTCCAAGATAGTAACTTGATATCTATGGAATGTAAGGGTTCAAACGGAACCCCTTGAAGAACTGAAAGAACTAAATTTAGACTCCAAGGAGGAGTCAAAGGTCTGTAAACAGGCTTGATTCTGACCAAAGCCTGTACAAAAGCTTGTACATTTGGCACAGCTGCCAGTCGTTTGTGTAACAAGACAGATAAAGCAGAAATCTGTCCTTTTAGAGAACTCGCTGACAATCCCTTATCCAAAACCTTCTTGGAGAAAGGAGAGGATTTTAGGAATTTTAATCTTACTCCAGGAGAATCCCTTGGATTCACACCAACAGATATATTTTTTCCATATTTTATGGTAAATCTTTCTAGTTACAGGTTTTCTGGCTTGGACCAGAGTATCTATCACTGAATCTGAAAACCCACGCTTGGATAAAATCAAACGTTCAATTTCCAAGCAGTCAGCTGCAGAGAAACTAGATTTGGATGTTCGAATGGACCTTGTACTAGAAGATCCTGTCTCAAAGGTAGCTTCCATGGTGGAGCCGATGACATATTCACCAGGTCTGCATACCAAGTCCTGTGCGGCCACGCAGGAGCTATCAGAATCACTGAGGCCTTCTCCTGTTTGATCCTGGCTACAAGCCTGGGAAGGAGAGGGAACGGTGGAAACACATAAGCTAGGTTGAACGACCAAGGCGCCACTAATGCATCCACTAGAGTCGCCTTGGGATCCCTGGATCTGGACCCGTAGCAAGGAACCTTGAAGTTCTGACGGGACGCCATCAGATCCATGTCTGGAATGCCCCATAATTGAGTCAACTGGGCAAAAACCTCCGGGTGGAGTTCCCACTCCCCCGGATGGAAAGTCTGACGACTCAGATAATCCGCCTCCCAGTTGTCTACTCCTGGGATGTGAATTGCAGATAGGTGGCAGGAGTGATCCTCCGCCCATTTGATGATTTTGGATACCTCTCTCATCGCCAAGGAACTCCTTGTTCCCCCCTGATAGTTGATGTAAGCTACAGTCGTCATATTGTCTGACTGGAATCTTATGAATCCGGCCTTCGCTAGTTGAGGCCAAGTCCGGAGAGCATTGAATATCGCTCTCAGTTCCAGGATGTTTATCGGGAGAAGAGACTTTTCCCGAGACCATAGACCCTGAGCTTTCAGGGAATCCCAGACCGCGCCCCAGCCTAATAGACTGGCGTCGGTCGTGACAATGACCCACTCTGGTCTGCGGAAACTCATTCCCTGAGACAAGTGATCCTGGGACAACCACCAACGGAGTGAGTCTCTGGTCATCTGGTCTACTTGAATCTTTGGAGACAAGTCTGCATAGTCCCCATTCCACTGATTGAGCATGCACAGTTGTAATGGTCTTAGATGAATTCGAGCAAAAGGAACTATGTCCATTGCTGCAACCATCAACCCTACTACTTCCATGCACTGAGCTATGGAAGGCTGCAGAATAGAGTGAAGAACTTGACAAGCGTTTAGAAGCTTTGACTTTCTGACTTCTGTCAGGAAGATCTTCATTTCTAAAGAATCTATTATTGTTCCCAAAAAGGGAACTCTTGTCGACGGAGACAGGGAACTCTTTTCTACGTTCACCTTCCACCCGTGAGATCTGAGAAAGGCTAGAACAATGTCTGTATGAGCCTTTGCCTTGGAAAGAGACGACGCTTGAATTAGAATGTCGTCCAGATAAGGTGCCACTGCAATGCCCCTTGGTCTTAGAACCGCCAGAAGGGACCCAAGCACCTTTGTGAAAATTCTGGGAGCAGTGGCTAGCCCGAATGGGAGAGCCACGAACTGATAATGTTTGTCCAGAAAGGCGAACCTTAGGAACTGATGATGATCTTTGTGGATAGGAATATGTAGATACGCATCCTTTAAATCCACGGTAGTCATATATTGACCCTCCTGGATTGTAGGTAAAATTGTTCGAATGGTTTCCATTTTGAACGATGGAACTCTGAGAAATTTGTTTAGAATTTTTAAATCCAGAATTGGTCTGAAAGTTCCCTCTTTTTTGGGAACTACAAACAGGTTTGAGTAAAACCCCTGACCTTGTTCCACAGCTGGAACTGGGTGTATCACTCCCATCTTTAACAGGTCTTCTACACAATGTAAGAATGCCTGTCTCTTTATTTGGTTTGAAGATAAGTGAGACATGTGGAACCTTCCCCTTGGGGGTAGTTCCTTGAATTCTAGAAGATAACCCTGAGAGACTATTTCTAGTGCCCAGGGATCCTGAACATCTCTTGCCCAAGCCTGAGCAAAGAGAGAGAGTCTGCCCCCTACTAGATCCGGTCCCGGATCGGGGGCTACCCCTTCATGCTGTCTTGGTAGCAGCCGCAGGCTTCTTGGCCTGTTTACCCTTGTTCCAGCCTTGCATTGGTTTCCAAGCTGGTTTAGTCTGGGAAGCGTTACCCTCTTGTCTAGAGGCTGCAGAGTTGGAAGCCGGACCGTTCCTAAAATTGCGAAAGGAACGAAAATTGGACTTATTCTTAGCCTTGAAAGGCCTATCTTGTGGGAGGGCATGGCCCTTTCCCCCAGTGATGTCTGAAATAATTTCTTTCAATTCTGGCCCAAAAAGGGTCTTACCTTTGAAAGGGATATTGAGCAATTTTGTCTTGGAAGAAACATCTGCCGACCAAGACTTTAGCCAGAGCGCTCTACGCGCCACAATTGCAAACCCTGAATTTTTCGCCGCTAATCTCGCTAACTGCAAAGCGGCGTCTAAAATAAAGGAATTAGCTAACTTAAGTGCGTGAATTCTGTCCATGACCTCCTCATACGGAGTCTCCCTACTGAGCGACTTTTCCAGTTCCTCGAACCAGAACCACGCCGCTGTAGTGACAGGAATAATGCACAAAATAGGTTGAAGGAGGTAACCTTGCTGTACAAAAATCTTTTTAAGCAAACCCTCCAATTTTTTATCCATAGGATCTTTGAAAGCACAATTGTCCTCAATGGGAATGGTCGTGCGTTTGGCTAGTGTAGAAACCGCCCCCTCGACCTTAGGGACTGTTTGCCATGTGTCCTTCCTGGGGTCGACCATGGGGAACAATTTCTTAAATATAGGAGGAGGGACAAAAGGTATGCCTGGCATCTCCCACTCCTTATTCACTATGTCCGCCACCCTTTTAGGTATCGGAAAGGCATCAGGGTGCACCGGGACCTCTAGGAACTTGTCCATCTTGCACAATTTTTCTGGGATGACCAGATTGTCACAATCATCCAGAGTAGATAGTACCTCCTTAATTAATGCGCGGAGATGCTCTAATTTAAATTTAAATGTCACAACATTAGGTTCTGCCTGCTGAGAAATTCTTCCTGTATCAGAAATTTCTCCATCTGACAAACCCTCCCTCACTGCCACTTCAGACTGGTGTGAGGGTATGACAGATAAATTATCATCAGCGCCCTCCTGCTCTACAGTGTTTAAAACTGAGCAATCGCGCTTTCTCTGAAATGCTGGCATTTTGGATTAAATATTAGCTATGGAGTTATCCATTACTGCCGTCAATTGTTGCATAGTAACAAGCATTGGCGTGCTAGAAGTACTAGGGGTCGCCTGCGCGGGCATAACTGGTATAGACACAGAAAGAGAGGATGTAGAACTATCCCTACTTCCTTCATCTGAGGAATCATCCTGGGCAACCTTACTAATTGTGACAGTACTGTCCTTACTTTGTTTGGAAGCCATGGCACAATTATCACATATATTTGAAGGGGGAACCACATTGGCTTCCATACATACAGAACATGATCTATCTGAAGGTACAGACATGTTAAACAGGCTTAAACTGGTTAATAAAGCACAAAAACCGTTTTTAAACAAAACCGTTACTGTCTCTTTAAATGTTAAACAGGGCACACTTTATTACTGAATATGTGAAAAACTATGAAGGAATTATCCAATCTTTACCAAATTTCACCACAGTGTCTTAATGCATTCAAAGTATTGCACCCCAATTTTCAAGCTGTTAACCCTTAAAATGCGGAAACCGGAGCCGTTTGCAATTTTAACCCCACTACAGTCCCAGCCACAGCCTTTGTTGCGACTTCACCTATCCCAGGGGGGTATACGATACCAATTCAAGCCTTCTAGGAAAGTTTTCAGTGGATACCAGACCCTCACACATGTAGCTGCATGCACTGCGCTCAAAAGAAACTGTGCAATAATGGCGCGAAAATGAGGCTCTGCCTACTACAGTGAAAGGCCCTTCCTGATTGGGAAGGTGTCTTAACTAGTGCCTGGCGATAAAAACGTTCCCCAAACAATAAAAGTGTGAAATTTACTTCAAACTTTAAATAACAACTTAAATAAACAATCGATTTAGCCCTTAAGAGTGTCCACCAGTTAACAGCCCATAATTAAGCCCTTTATTCTTTCTGAGTCTAAGAAAATGGCTTACCGATCCCCATGAGGGAAAATGACAGCCTTCCAGCATTACACAGTCTTGTTAGAAAAATGGCTAGTCATACCTTGAGCAGAAAAGTCTGCAAACTGTTCCCCCCAACTGAAGTTCTCTCGGCTCAACAGTCCTGCGTGGGAACAGCAATTGATTTTAGTTACTGCTGCTAAAATCATACTCCTCTTTTAAACAGAACTCTTCATCTCTTTCTGTTTCAGAGTAAATAGTACATACCAGTACTATTTTAAAATAACAAACTTTTGATAGAAGAATAAAAAACTACAACTAAACACCACATACTCTTCACCATCTCCGTGGAGATGCTACTTGTTCAGAGCGGCAAAGAGAATGACTGGGGGAGGCGGAGCCTGAGGAGGGGCTTTATGGACAGCTTTTGCTGTGCTCTTTGCCATTTCCTGTTGGGGAAGAGAATATTCCCACAAGTAATGGATGACGCCGTGGACCGGACACACCAATGTTGGAGAAAAGGCATCTAAGCGAAGGAGCCAGGCAATTTTTGGTTCAGTACCTTGGATTGCACTTGTTTATTGGTGGGTGAATTTATCCACCAATCAGCAAGAACAACCCAGGTTGTTCACAAAAAATGGGCCGGCATCTAAACTTACATTCTTGCTTTTCAAATAAAGATACCAGGAGAATGAAGAACATTTGATAATAGGAGTAAATTAGAAAGTTGCTTAAAATTGCATGCTCTATCTGAATCCCGAAAGAAAACATTTGGGTTCAGTGTCCCTTTAAGTGCTAAGCACTTTCCCACCTGGATGCTAAGCTGTTCAAAGTTTTTTTTTTCTTTTTTTTTCTTCTTACACTATTGGAAAGGTTTGGTGATTACCTTTCCAACGGTGAGTCTTGGGGGTCTGTAACTGCTAGGATGCCTGAGATACAGGCTTCTAAGTAGCATGCCCCCTTTTCCTATACTTAACATTGTTATGTTTAATTAAAGTTGCACGGTGACGTCATTACGTCATTGCACATGATGTCACCGTGCATAACGTGAAGCCCCCGGAAATGCCTGTCACTATACAGGCCCGATCGCTGGGGTAGGAGCGGGTGGGAGCCCCCAGATCTCCCTCAAGTTGGGAGAGTGCTAGCGACGGCTCTGAGCCGTCATTAGCACCTGAGTGGGAAACTCTGCGACGGCTCAAAGAGTAAATTAGAAATTAATTTTTTTTTCATATATTTTTTTTTTAACTTTTTTTTTCTTTTTCCAGCCCCTGAAACTTACACTATTGGAAAGGTTAGGCGATTACCTTTCAAACAGTGGGTCTGTAACTGCTAAGATGCCTGAGATACAGGTTTCTAAGCAGCATGTCCCCTTTTCCTATACATAACATTGTTATGTTTAAATAAAGTTGCACGGTGACGCCATCACGTCATTGTGCATAACGTGAAGCCCCGGCGATGTCTGTCACTATACAGGCCCGATCGCCGGGGTCGGAGTGGGTGGGAGCCCCCAGATCTCCCTCAAGTTGGGAGAGTGCTAGCGACGGCTCTGAGCCGTCATTAGCACCTGAGTGGGAAACTCTGTGACAGCTCAGAGCCATTGTTAGCACTGAAAGGGTTAAGCAACCACTTTGCTTGGCCTACATAACATACAGATACAAACCCCAATATTACTTCTTCAATATAAGTTAAAGGATCATTACAGTTGTCATTTCAACAACGCATAAAATATTTAATTATTGCAATATACATTCATTGTTTATTTTGCTGCCTTTTGTTGTAAAATACATCTAAAATATGTGATTGTTTTACTTTCTCCAATGGAGGTTGGGGTTAATAATTTTAGGCAATTTGTGTAAGCTTTTGTTTACTTCACCACCCCCCTAAGATTCTCATCAGTTACATGTTTGTAAAAGGGTGTATTATCAGTATTGCTTCAACAATCATGATAGGAGAATCATTCTTTGCAAGAGTAACTAAGTTGAATGAGTGCTAAACTTCCTTAAAGGGATACTGAACTCAAATTTTTTCTTTCATGATTCAGATAGCATGTAATTTTAAGAAACTTTCTAATTTACTCCTATTATCAAATTTTCTTCATTCTCTTTGTATCTTTATTTAAAAAAGCAGGAATGTAATCTTACAAGACGGCCCATCTTTGGTTTAGCACCTAGGTTGTGCTTGCTGATTGGATGGCTAAATACAGCCACCAATCAGCAATCGCTATCCAGGGTTCTGGACCAAAAATGGGCCGGCTTGTAAGCTTACATTCTTGCTTTTTCAAATAAAGATACCAAGAGAATGAAGAGAAATTAATAATAGGAGTAAATTAGAAAGTTGCTTAAAATTGCATGCACTATCTGAACCATGAAAGAAAGAGAAAAATGGGTTCAGTATCCCCTTAAAGGTGCACTGAACCAAATATTTTTCTTTTATGATTCAATTTTAAGCAACTTTCTAAATTACTCCTATTACCAATTTTTCTTCGTTCTCTTGCTATTTTTAATTGAAAAAGAAGGCATCTAAGCTAAGGAGCCAGACAATTTTTGGTTCAGACCCTGGACAGCACTTGTTTATTGGTGGGTGAATTTATCCACCAATCACCAAGAACACTAAAAATGAGCCTGCATCTAAACTTACATTCCTGCTTTTCAAATAAAGATACCAAGAGAATGAAGAAAATTTGATTATAGGCGTAAATTAGAAAGTTGCTTAAAATGGCATGCTCTATCTGAATCACAAAAGAAAAAATTGGGGTTCAGTGTCCCTTTAAGGGAAGAGACAAGGGCAGGCTTCCCCAGTCTCTTTCAACTGCACATGCGCAAAAAGAGTTGGATTCTTTTGTTCTGGGGACAGGGAAATCAGTAAAATGAACAAACAAAATCATGTTGTTTACAAATTGTGTTTAGTGGTCCTTTTAGATGGAGAGAAAGAGCCCAAGAAAATCTTTAGGTTGTAAGTGCCATTATAATCTAGTATGAGACATTTAGACACCTGTTCCTAAAAGGAGACAAGTATGGTGGTATATGATACACTGCTAGATTCAGCTGGAAACATTATTACATTTAATCGTAAAGTACTCTTTAGGGTAAAGTTTGCCTGCTGCCAGCTATTTAAGAAGTAAAAACTGCTTCTTTTCTCATCTCCACCACCTCAGAAGTGGGGAGATCAATCACCCCAACACTTACACTTTCAGGGTAATTGACACTCTATACTCAAGTGCAATTGGTTGCGCCGGATCAGGGGGCGGCATTGCACAAGAATACTCTAATGCAATGATAAATGCTGCCGTGCAATGAAACATCACAAGTGGCGATTGCAGGCGGACAGATTCACTACTTGCGAACCTGTACGCCTGCAGGGATAGTAAATTTACCCATTTGTATTCTCAGTACAACTAAAATTCTGCCATTAAATTATACACAGCAAAAAAGCATAAACAGAGAGATGTGGCAGCAATTAAGAAAAAACAGGGCCGTCATATGCTCACATTTATCCAATCTTCTTATAAAAGTTTGCCTTATTATTTAAAGGGACATAAAGCCCATTTTTTTTGTAATTCATGCAATTTTAAACACCTTTACAATTAACTTCTAATATCAAACCTTCTTCGTTCTCTTGGTATCCTGTCTTGAAATACAGGGAGATATATGGCACTAGTTCTGTAAGAATGTTATACATTTGCAAGAGTACAAAATGGCAGCACATTTTCCTGCCATATACTACTGCAGACAAATGTGCACACTACCTACCTAGGTATCTCTTCAACTAAGAATACTATCAGAAATAAGCAAATTTGATAATAGAAGTAAACTGGAATCTTTTTTTAAATGGTATGCTCTATCTGAATCACAAAAGAAAAAACATAATTTATGCTTACCTGATAAATTTATTTCTCTTGTAGTGTAGTCAGTCCACGGGTCATCCATTACTTATGGAATATATCTCTTCCTAACAGGAAGCTGCAAGAGGATCACCCAGCAGAGCTGCTATATAGCTCCTCCCCTCACATGTCATATTCAGTCATTCGACCAAAGCAGACGAGAAAGGAGAAACCATAGGGTGCAGTGGTGACTGGAGTTTAATTAAAATTTAGGCCTGCCTTAAAGACAGGGCGGGCCGTGGACTGACTACACTACAAGAGAAATAAATTTATCAGGTAAGCATAAATTATGTTTTCTCTTGTTAAGTGTAGTCAGTCCACGGGTCATCCATTACTTATGGAATACCAATACCAAAGCTAAAGTACACGGATGAAGGGAGGGACAAGGCAGGAACATTAAACAGAAGGAACCACTGCCTGAAGTACCTTTCTCCCAAAAATAGCCTCCGAAGAAGCAAAAGTGTCAAATTTGTAAAATTTTGAAAAGGTGTGAAGCGAAGACCAAGTCGCAGCCTTGCAAATCTGTTCAACAGAGGCCTCATTTTTAAAGGCCCAGGTGGAAGCCACAGCTCTAGTAGAATGAGCTGTAATCCTTTCAGGAGGCTGCTGTCCAGCAGTCTCATAGGCTAAACGTATTATGCTACGAAGCCAAAAAGAGAGAGGGGTAGCCGAAGCCTTTTGACCTCTTCTCTGTCCAGAGTAAACGACAAACAGGGAAGAAGTTTGACGAAAATCTTTAGTTGCCTGCAAATAGAACTTCAGGGCACAGACTACGTCCAAATTATGCAAAAGTCGTTCCTTCTTTGAAGAAGGGTTAGGACACAGTGATGGAACAACAATCTCTTGATTGATATTCCTGTTAGTAACTACCTTAGGTAAGAACCCAGGTTTAGTACGCAGAACTACCTTGTCTGAATGAAAAATCAGATAAGGAGAATCACAATGTAAGGCAGATAACTCAGAGACTCTTCGAGCCGAGGAAATAGCCATCAAAAACAAAACCTTCCAGGATAACAGCTTGATATCAATGGAATGAAGGGGTTCAAATGGAACGCCTTGAAGAACATTAAGAACTAAGTTTAAGCTCCATGGCGGAGCAACAGTCTTAAACACAGGCTTAATCCTAGTTAAAGCCTGACAAAAAGCCTGAACGTCTGGAACTTCAGCCAGACGTTTGTGTAGAAGAATAGACAGAGCAGAAATCTGTCCCTTTAACGAACTAGCAGATAAGCCCTTTTCTAAACCCTCTTGTAGAAAGGACAATATCCTAGGAATCCTAACCTTACTTCATGAGTAACTCTTGGATTCGCACCAATATAAATATTTACGCCATATCTTATGGTAAATTTTTCTGGTAACAGGCTTCCTAGCCTGTATTAAGGTATCAATAACCGACTCCGAGAAGCCACTCTTTGATAGAATCAAGCGTTCAATCTCCATGCAGTCAGCCTCAGAGAAATTAGATTTGGATGTTTGAAAGGACCCTGAATTAGAAGGTCCTGTCTCAGAGGTAGAGACCACGGTGGACAGGACGACATGTCCACTAGGTCTGCATACCAGGTCCTGCGTGGCCACGCAGGCGCTATCAGAATCACCGAAGCTCTCTCCTGTTTGATCTTGGCAATCAAACGAGGAAGCATCGGGAATGGTGGAAACACATAAGCCATGTTGAAGACCCAAGGGGCTGTCAGAGCATCTATCAGCACCGCTCCCGGGTCCCTGGACCTGGATCCGTAACAAGGAAGCTTGGCGTTCTGGCGAGACGCCATGAGATCCAGATCTGGTTTGCCCCAACGAAGAATCAGTTGAGCAAAGACCTCCGGATGAAGTTCCAGCTCCCCTGGATGAAAAGTCTGGCGACTTAGAAAATCCGCCTCCCAGTTCTCTACGCCTGGGATGTAAATTGCTGACAGATGGCAAGAGTGAGACTCTGCCCAGCGAATTATCTTTGAGACTTCCAACATCGCTAGGGAACTTCTGGTTCCCCCTTGATGGTTGATGTAAGCCACAGTCGTGATGTTGTCCGACTGAAATCTGATGAACCTCAGAGTTGCTAACTGAGGCCAAGCTAGGAGAGCATTGAATATTGCTCTTAATTCCAGAATATTTATTGGGAGGAGTTTCTCCTCCTGAGTCCATAATCCCTGAGCTTTCAGGGAGTTCCAGACTGAGACTTCCAACATCGCTAGGGAACTTCTGGTTCCCCCTTGATGGTTGATGTAAGCCACAGTCGTGATGTTGTCCGACTGAAATCTGATGAACCTCAGAGTTGCTAACTGAGGCCAAGCTAGGAGAGCATTGAATATTGCTCTTAATTCCAGAATATTTATTGGGAGGAGTTTCTCCTCCTGAGTCCATAATCCCTGAGCTTGTTACAATCGTCCAATCTGGCCTGCGAAAGGTCATCCCCTTGGACAGATGTGGCCGAGAGAGCCACCATAGAAGAGAATCTCTGGTCTCTTGATCCAGACTTACTAGGGGGGACAAATCTGAGTAATCCCCGTTCCACTGATTTAGCATGCACAATTGCAGCAGTCTGAGATGCAGACGCGCAAATGGTACTATGTCCATTGCCGCTACCATAAAGCCGATTACTTCCATGCACTGAGCTACTGACGGGTGTGGAATGGAATGAAGGACACGGCAAGCATTTAGAAGTTTTGATAACCTGGCCTCTGTCAGGTAAATTTTCATCTCTACAGAATCTATAAGAGTCCCTAGAAAGGGAACTCTTGTAAGTGGTAATAGAGAACTCTTTTCCACGTTCACCTTCCACCCATGCGATCTCAGAAATGCCAGAACTATCTCTGTATGAGACTTGGCAGTTTGAAAACTTGACGCTTGTATCAGACTGTCGTCTAGGTACGGAGTCACCGCTATGCCTCGCGGTCTTAGTACCGCCAGAAGTGAGCCCAGAACTTTTGTAAAGATTCTTGGAGCCGTAGCTAATCCGAAGGGAAGAGCTACAAACTGGTAATGCCTGTCTAGGAAAGCAAATCTTAGGTACCGATAATGATCCTTGTGAATCGGTATGTGAAGGTAGGCATCCTTTAAATCCACTGTGGTCATGTACTGACCCTCTTGGATCATGGGAAGGATGGTTCGAATAGTTTCCATTTTGAATGATGGAACTCTTAGAAATTTGTTTAGGATTTTTAAGTCCAAGATTGGTCTGAAGGTTCCCTCTTTCTTGGGAACCACAAATAGATTTGAATAGAATCCCTGCCCGTGTTCCGTCCGCGGAACTGGGTGGATCACCCCCATTAGTAAAAGGTCTTGTACACAGCGTAGAAACGCCTCTTTCTTTATTTGGTTTGCTGATAACCTTGAAAGATGAAATCTCCCTCGTGGAGGAAAAGTTTTGAAGTCCAGGAGATATCCCTGAGATATGATCTCCAACGCCCAGGGATCCTGGACATCTCTTGCCCAAGCCTGGGCGAAGAGAGAAAGTCTGCCCCCCACTAGATCCGTTTCCGGATAGGGGGCCCTCTCTTCATGCTGTCTTGGGGGCAGCAGCAGGTTTCTTGGCCTGCTTGCCCTTGTTCCAGGACTGGTTAACTTTCCAGCCCTGCCTGTAACGAGCAACAGCTCCTTCCTGTTTTGGAGCGGAGGAAGTTGATGCTGCTCCAGCCTTGAAGTTACGAAAGGCACGAAAATTAGACTGTTTGGCCTTTGATTTGGCCCTGTCCTGAGGTAGAGCATGGCCCTTACCTCCCGTAATGTCAGCTATAATTTCTTTCAAGCCGGGCCCGAATAAGGTCTGCCCTTTGAAAGGAATATTAAGCAATTTAGATTTAGAAGTCACATCAGCTGACCAGGATTTAAGCCATAGCGCTCTGCGCGCTTGGATGGCGAATCCGGAGTTCTTAGCCGTAAGTTTGGTTAAATGTACGATGGCATCAGAAACAAATGCGTTAGCTAGCTTAAGTGCTTTAAGCTTGTTCATAATTTCATCCAATGGAGCTGTGCGAATGGCCTCTTCCAGAGACTCAAACCAGAATGCCGCCGCAGCAGTGACAGGCGCAATGCATGCAAGGGGCTGTAAGATAAAACCTTGTTGAACAAACATTTTCTTAAGGTAACCCTCTAATTTCTTATCCATTGGATCTGAAAAGGCACAACTATCCTCCACCGGAATAGTGGTACGCTTAGCTAAAGTAGAAACTGCTCCCTCCACCTTAGGGACCGTCTGCCATAAGTCTCGTGTGGTGGCGTCTATAGGAAACATTTTCCTAAATATGGGAGGAGGGGAAAAGGGCACACCAGGTCTATCCCACTCCTTGCTAATAATCTCTGTAAGCCTTTTAGGTATAGGAAACACGTCAGTACACACCGGTACCGCATAGTATCTATCCAACCTACATAATTTTTCTGGAATTGCAACCGTGTTACAATCATTCAGAGCCGCTAATACCTCCCCTAGCAATATGCGGAGGTTCTCAAGCTTAAATTTAAAATTAGAAATCTCTGAATCCAGTCTCCCTGGATCAGATCCGTCACCCACAGAATGAAGCTCTCCGTCTTCACGTTCTGCAAACTGTGACGCAGTATCTGACATGGCTCTCACCTCATCCGCGCGCTCTGTCCTTAACCCAGAGCTATCGCGCTTGCCTCTTAATTCTGGCAATTTAGATAATACTTCTGTCATAACAGTAGCCATGTCTTGCAAAGTGATTTGTAAGGGCCTCCCTGATGTACTTGGCGCCACAAAATCACGCACCTCCTGAGCGGGAGGCGAAGGTACTGACACGTGAGGAGAGTTAGTCGGCATAACTTCCCCCTCGTTGTCTGGTGATAATTTCTTTACATGTAAAGATTGACTTTTATTTAAAGTAGCATTAATGCAATTAGTACATAAATTTCTATTGGGCTCCACATTGGCCTTTAAACATAGTGAACAAAGAGATTCATCTGTGTCAGACATGTTTAAACAGACTAGCAATGAGACTAGCAAGCTTGGAAATACTTTTCTAAATAAATTTACAAGCAATATAAAAAACGCTACTGTGCCTTTAAGAAGCACAAAAAGCTGTCACAGTTGAAATAACAATGAACCAAAATAGTTATAGCAACCAATTTTTCACAGTAAATGTATTAAGTTAGCAAAGGATTGCACCCACCAGCAAATGGATGATTAACCCCTTAATACCCAAAAATGGATTAACAATTTAATAATTAACGTTTTTCTCACAGTCAAAGCACACTGTCACAGGTCTGCTGTGACTGATTACCTCCCTCAAAATGAATTTTGAAGACCCCTGAGCTCTCTAGAGACGATCTGGATCATGGAGGATGAAGTAGACAGATTGTGACTGAATTTTTACTGCGCAAAAAAGCGCCAAAATAGGCCCCTCCCACTCATATTACAACAGTGGGGAAGCTCAGAAAACTGTTTCTATGCAGAAAACAAAGATTGCCATGTGGTAAAAATCATGCCCCAATAAGTTTTATCACCAAGTACCTCACAAAAAACGATTAACATGCCAGTAAACGTTTTAAACATACATTTGAAAAGTTATGAATTGTTATTAATAAGCCTGCTACCAGTCGCTTTTACTGCAGTTAAGGCTCATACATTATTTCAGTATTAACAGTATTTTCAGAGTCAATTTCATTCCTTAGAAAAATACATTCAGTGTACACACACTCATCAGCCTAATACCAGTCGCTATCACTGCATTTAAGGCTGAACTTACTTTACATTGGTATCAGCAGTATTTTCTCAGTCAATTCCATTCCTCAGAAAAATAATTACTGCACATACCTCATTTGCAGGGGGGCCCTGCATGCTATTCCCCTTCTCTGAAGTTACCTCACTCCTCAGATGAGAACAGCCAGTGGATCTTAGTTACGTCTGCTAAGATCATAGAAAACGCAGGCAGATTCTTCTTCTAATGCTGCCTGAGAATAAACAGCACACTCCGGTGCCATTTAAAATAACAAACTTTTGATTGTAGAAATAAACTAAGTTAAAAAACACCACAGACCTCTCAAAGCGACCTATCTAGTTAGGCTGCAAGAGAATGACTGAATATGACATGTGAGGGGAGGAGCTATATAGCAGCTCTGCTGGGTGATCCTCTTGCAGCTTCCTGTTAGGAAGAGATATATTCCATAAGTAATGGATGACCCGTGGACTGACTACACTTAAAAAGAGAAATTGGGGTTTCATACCTTTACTGTAGTTAACAATCAATTCTAATAGAATATTCCCCATATACACTGCATGTAATATGTCCTGCTCACTGTCCTAAATGCACTAAGTTTTCAGAATTTAATGGACAGATATACAGTAGAACTGCAAATTAACCAATACATAATACGATAATTTAATAACACTTACTTTTAGCAAGGAGGATTCTTTATTTGACACCCATCAGCCAATCACAGACTCATATACAGTTATGTGAAGCCTTGCATACACTCAGCAGGAGCTGGGGCATCAGGAAGTGTGCACATAAGACTTTTACAATTAAAGGGACACTAAACCCACATTTTTTTCTTTTGTGATTCAGATAGAGCAGAAATTTTAAGCAACTTTCTAATTTACTCCTATTATCAATATTTCTTCGTTCTCTTGCTATCTTTATTTGAACAAGAAGGCATCTAAGCTTTTTTTTGTTTCAGACTCTGGACAGCAATTTTTTATTGGTGGATGAATTTATCCACCAATCAGCAAGAACAACCCAGGTTATTCACCAAAAATAGGCCGGCATCTAAACTTACATTGTTGCATTTCAAATAAAGATACCAAGAGAATGAAGAAAAATTGATAATAGGAGTAAATTAAAAAGTTGCTTAAAATTGCATGCTCTATCTGAATCACGAAAGAAAAAATTTGGGTTAAGTGTCCCTTTAACTGTTTGCACCAGCTCTTTTACAAACAGAGGCTTCTGTCAGACTTCAATAACGAAACTAACAATTTCTTCAAGTGATGAATAAAATGTTATACATTGTTGTAAACACTTCTGCCATACATCTCTCAATAAACATGCACACTTCTAAACAGATCGAGCTATGCTCTTCAACAAAGGATACCAAAAGAACAAAGTCACTTTGATCACAAGTAAATTGTAACATTTTTCTTTAAATTACTGGCTCTATCTGAATCATGATAGTTGAATTCTGACTTTATTGTCCCTTTTATATTTCCACCATTAAAGAAATATGTAACCAACAATTATTCAGATATTATTATTATAATTTATTTGTATAGTGCCGCAAAGTTCCGTAGTGCTGGGTACAGAGATAGAGATATATAATGACAATGATTTGTGATAAGATACAAAAATATAACAGACTAAACAAATCTAGTAAATGAGCAAGAGGGCCCTGCTCCGGAGAGCTTACAGTTTACAGGTTGACAGTGCAGGGACATAAGATTTGGGGTAGCTTGTCATATGGATTGATGTTGCAGCAGTGAGTCAAGGCAGTTCATGAATTATTTTGGTTAGGATGAGAGATGGAGGAGAGATGGTAAGCCTATCTGAATTGGTGGGTTATCAAGGAGTGTCTGAAGCTACACAAGGTTAGAAACAGTCTTATGGAGCGGGGTAGAGAGTTCCAGAGGACAGAAGCAGCATGTGATAAGTCTTGGAGGCGGGAGTGGGACATAGAGATAACAGGAATGGAGAGACATAGGTCAGAGGTTGATTGAAGAGGACGGGATGGGGAATATTTGGAGATGAGAGAGGAAATATAGTTGGCGAGTGAGACTGTTGACTGCTTTGTAAGTTAGGGTTAATAATTTAAATTGTATTCCGGAGTGTTGGGGGAGCAAGTGTAGAGACTGACAGAGCGAAGCATCTGATGTAGATCGGCAACTTGATGAGTCTAGCAGAAGCATTCATAATAGATTGGAGGGAGGAGAGGCAGTGTTTAGGAAGGTAATTTAGAACTAGACTGCAATAGTCAATGTGTGAGTATTTTTGTAGTTTTCTGAGTAAGAAAAGGACGAAATTTGTAAATGTTGCATAGGTGTGCATGGCAAGATTTGGTAAGTGCTTGTATATGTTGGGTGAATGTGAGTTCTGAGTCAAGTGTGACCCCCAAGACAACCCACCTGGGATGAGGTGTTGAGAATAGAGTCTTCAACTGTCAGACGTTAGATGTCTCACAGAAGAGAGAATAAGAAGCAGCTCAGTTTAAAAAGATTGAGTTGGAGTTAGTGTGAGGACATCAGGAGGAAATTGCAGAAAGACAGAGATACCAGGAGAGGAAAGATAGATTTGGGTATCAACAGCATATAAGAAGTACTGAAACCCAAAAGGAGGATATAAAAGCAAACAATTAAAAAAAAAAAACAATTTACTTCAATTATCAAATGCGCTTTGTTCTCAGGTTATCATTTGTTGAAGAGGATACCTAGGTAGGAAGTGTGCACGTACACTGCTGCCATCTAGTAAAAGAAGCAGAAGCACAAAAGGGGAAAAGAATGAGAAGAGAATAATTTTTTCATTTGGATTACCCGAAATTCAGGTTTATGATGTTATGTGTCATTCTACTAGAATCCCTTCACTAGTGGTCTTTAACTCTAATAAACTTTACAAAAAGTAAAGTTACCCACTTGACAAGCTCAGCTACCAACTAAATTGTTTGTTACAAAACAAAATGTAGTGATAATGTTAATGGATATAACTAATTAATATTATCATTCTAGGGGCTATTAAGAATTGTGATATTACTTTTTATGTATCGTAGATTGGTTATAAGTGGCAGATATAATGAAAGACATTTAACATTTTTCATATTTTTCAAATCATGCTGCGCCGCAAAGCTAAAAATAAATGACCAACTTCAAAGAGATATGATAATCTCTAATAGATCTGTGAAATGGGAAACAATTGCCACAACCAGCTTTAAACAACGTTCCAATTTACTTTTATTATCTAATTTGCTTTGTTCTTTTGGTATCCTTTGTTTAAAAACAGAATTTATGTTTACCTGATAAATTACTTTCTCCAACGGTGTGTCCGGTCCACGGCGTCATCCTTACTTGTGGGATATTCTCTTCCCCAACAGGAAATGGCAAAGAGCCCAGCAAAGCTGGTCACATGATCCCTCCTAGGCTCCGCCTTCCCCAGTCATTCGACCGACGTAAAGGAGGAATATTTGCATAGGAGAAACCATATGATACCGTGGTGACTGTAGTTAAAGAAAATAAATTATCAGACCTGATTAAAAAACCAGGGCGGGCCGTGGACCGGACACACCGTTGGAGAAAGTAATTTATCAGGTAAACATAAATTCTGTTTTCTCCAACATAGGTGTGTCCGGTCCACGGCGTCATCCTTACTTGTGGGAACCAATACCAAAGCTTTAGGACACGGATGAAGGGAGGGAGCAAATCAGGTCACCTAAATGGAAGGCACCACGGCTTGCAAAACCTTTCTCCCAAAAATAGCCTCAGAAGAAGCAAAAGTATCAAACTTGTAAAATTTGGTAAAAGTGTGCAGTGAAGACCAAGTCGCTGCCTTACATATCTGATCAACAGAAGCCTCGTTCTTGAAGGCCCATGTGGAAGCCACAGCCCTAGTGGAATGAGCTGTGATTCTTTCAGGAGGCTGCCGTCCGGCAGTCTCATAAGCCAATCTGATGATGCTTTTAATCCAAAAAGAGAGAGAGGTAGAAGTTGCTTTTTGACCTCTCCTTTTACCAGAATAAACAACAAACAAGGAAGATGTTTGTCTAAAATCCTTTGTAGCATCTAAATAGAATTTTAGAGCGCGAACAACATCCAAATTGTGCAACAAACGTTCCTTCTTTGAAACTGGATTCGGACACAAAGAAGGCACGACTATCTCCTGGTTAATGTTTTTGTTAGAAACAACTTTCGGAAGAAAACCAGGTTTAGTACGTAAAACCACCTTATCTGCATGGAACACCAGATAAGGAGGAGAACACTGCAGAGCAGATAATTCTGAAACTCTTCTAGCAGAAGAAATTGCAACCAAAAACAAAACTTTCCAAGATAATAACTTAATATCAACGGAATGTAAGGGTTCAAACGGAACCCCCTGAAGAACCGAAAGAACTAAATTGAGACTCCAAGGAGGAGTCAAAGGTTTGTAAACAGGCTTGATTCTAACCAGAGCCTGAACAAAGGCTTGAACATCTGGCACAGCTGCCAGCTTTTTGTGAAGTAACACAGACAAGGCAGAAATCTGTCCCTTCAAGGAACTTGCAGATAATCCTTTCTCCAAACCTTCTTGAAGAAAGGATAGAATCTTAGGAATTTTTACCTTGTCCCAAGGGAATCCTTTAGATTCACACCAACAGATATATTTTTTCCATATTTTGTGGTTAAACACTAAAAAACTCTAAGCCATCTCCGTGGAGATGTTGCCTGTACAACGGCAAAGAGAATGACTGGGGAAGGCGGAGCCTAGGAGGGATCATGTGACCAGCTTTGCTGGGCTCTTTGCCATTTCCTGTTGGGGAAGAGAATATCCCACAAGTAAGGATGACGCCGTGGACCGGACACACCTATGTTGGAGAAATAAAACCTAGGTAGGGGCTCAGGAGCAACAATAAGCCTAACCAATCCTCTTATTTTTTAAAACTAGGGGAAAAAAGAAGATTTTTTAGTACTTGTCATTACTGTAAAATACAACACTATATTTCACTAAATGTTGATGACATCAGTAAGCCATAGTTTATAACTGATGTTTAATGGATGAATATTGTATTGTGCAAAACTAGCACACACAATTATTTTAATTAAATAAAAATGTAACGTGATGAAGGATAAATGTTCACCATTTCCTTTTTTTTTCAGGAGTTTCTGTCAGATGAAAAGTTCAATGATGAGGATGACTTGGAAGAAAAACTTACAGCATTTAAAAGTAAGTTGTCAAATGAAGACAAATTAATTGGTTTATATATTTTATTAGATAATATGCCTACAAAGCAAATTACTTAAATGAACGCATGCCCCCCCGTAAACTACTAAGGGTCAGATTACGAGTGTTACACAACAGCGATACCTGGTTTATGGTGGGTGTTTCCCCACGTCGGATGTAGCACTCGTATTACAAGTTGAAAGTAAACACGATCACTTGAGCGCAATTTAAGTTAACGCAAATCGGGATCTCGCAAAATAAGTGTCACAAAACACATCAAAAAATATATTTAAAGTTACAGTTACTCTAATAATAATACCATGTAATAAAATTATTCAAAAAAAATATTGCACAAAAAAGTTATAAGGGCTCAAAGATATGAGGTCTCAGGTGTTAGAAAAAAAGGCTGCAAAGGGCTTTAACATAGAGATAAATACATATATATGTTTAATGATATGTGTATATATATGTATATACATACACACATATATATGTTTATATTTGTGTACATATGTATTTATTTATATATGAATGTACAGACATTTATACTCATATAAAGACATCAATACATATGTATATGTATACATACATAGACATATATATAAGTGCATTGGAGCCTTTTGCAGTCAAGTAGATGAAACATTGAAAAAACATATTTATGCAATATGCAGATTAAATAAAGTGTTATACCGAGTACTGTAAGTTTTTACTTTCAACTTCTAATACGAGCGCTAACTGACAAGCTTACTTCTAGAGGAATTAGCGAGCGAGCAGGAGCGTTAAATACCGCTCCACTTGTAATCTGGCCATAAATGTCTCAGTTGGCTCATGTAAAGACGGCTTTGTAAGGTTTCTTCAGATACAGGATTAAGTTATGGGTAAGCATTACATACAGTGAAATAAGCTTGTCTTTCCAGCGATTACATGATGGGCTAGAAATGACTAGTAGCAGACTGAGGTTTTCTGCCAGAACCTCAAAAAAAAACAAAAGACACAGGATGTGCATAGCACCTTGCTCTTAAAACAATTCCTTTATTAGGAGCAACATGCAACGTTTCAAGCCCTTCAGCCCTTAATCATGCATTTTGGAGTTGTTACTGAAGTATACAAGGTTTACCACTGTCATTTTGTTAGCAAAAACTTACATTGTTTTGCCATTCCTCCTCTGCTGAGACAAATTAGGGATATATATATATATCAAAATAACAAAAGTATTGCATTGAGCAATGATACTTTTTTATTGGACTAACTGTACATTTATAAGTTGACAAGCTTTCAGAAGAATGTCCTCCTTTTTCAAGTCTGAAGCAATACTGATCGATTTGATGGAATTTACAGATTTTGGGGCCGATTTATCAAGCTCCGTATGGCCGCGAATCTGCAGGGGGTGGCATTGCACAAGCAGTTCTGGTGAACTGCTGGTGCAATAATAAATGCCGACAGCGTATGCTGTCGGCATTTATCGATGTGCGGTGGACATGATACGCTACATTGTATCATGTCCACTCGCACATTAATAAATAGGCCCCTATATCTTAAAACACAGGCTTAAAAGACAGAAAGTGTTATAGAGATCTGATTGCAGGGGGAGGAGGGGGTGGCGTAAAAATCATGAAGGGAGTTTAGGAGACAGAGGCAGACAGTGTCCAGTGAAGGATAACAGACAGGGGAAATATATGGTTATACACAGAGCATATACTGACATAAAGTTATATATCAACATAGAATCAATATATATAAAGATGTGAAATTAGGTATACAGGGGAATATAAAATAGTCAAAAAAGGAGAAAGGAAAGAAAGAAAAAAAAGTGGAATAATAATGATGACAAAAGTGTGGGCATAGGCTTACCTGTGTACCTATGCATAGAGAGTGTGAAATATACAATTTAATTGACTACAGTATATGAAAGTACATTGCAAAAATGTAGTCCACATTAAGTCCAGAATTTAGCAAGTTGAAGTGCATTATCATTTTCATTTCAAAGGATTTTCTTTCCATGGTGTTTTTGAAGTTTCCTCTGAGAATCTTGATTTTGAGGTTTTGGATGGAGTGGTCAGGTTTGGTGAAATGTTGACCAACAGGGCTACAGTATCTTGTTTCACAGTGGTTTTTGATTGTCTGTGTAAATTCATCCGAAGGTGCAGTTTTTGGCTTGTTTCTCCAATATAACATCCCACTTCACATGCAGTGCAATGTATCCTGTATACGACATTTGCAGATATACACCAGCTTGTCAACTTATAAATGTATAGTTAGTCCAATAAAAAAAAGTATCATTGCTCAATGCAATACTCTTGTTATTTTGATATCCAAGTCTCTGGACTAACACGGCTACTCCAAGCAACAACGTATATATATATACACACACACTGTATAAACTGTATATAAATGAGCATCTACAGTGACTGTGCAGAATGCAACAGAGTTGGATGCGTGAGGTTTGGGGTATGAACGTCCAATACTTGCAGGAACCAAGAATCACACAACTGAGTTAAATTACAGGTAAAAGCAACAAGATAAATAAAGTTGTAGAGTTATTATGCACAAACATTTCATTTTACAATCTAAAAGTGTTTTTTGTCTTGTTGAAAAGGTAAACTAGATGTTATTCATCATAAACAATGAGTCATATGAGCCAAGAGACTGTTTTACCTCTTATATTAAAGTATCTAAGTTTAACAAAATCCAATCTATAATGCTCTGCAGTCCACCCCCAATTACAAAATTACTAATCTAGGAGAAAGTCTATCATGTGCAGCTACTTATTAATCTACCATATATCAGGCAATTCTATTAGTCTTTCCCTGTTTAAAACCCAACAACTGCACCAGTAACATGGGACAGCTGTCCTTAGTCAGAGATCACATGTCTATTTGTGGATTGGAATTAGTATTATAATTAATAACATTTAGCAAGCTCACAAACCCATACACCATCAAAAGGTATATAATGTAAAGATACATAATGCTCTTGTATTAGAAACAAATGCTACAAGCAAAAGCTATTACTGTGCATGTGTAATACACGTTCATGCAAACACTGCACCTGCACAGAGAGATAGTGGAGATATGTATCATGTCAGTTTGCAACATGCACATTGTTTGAATAAGTGTGCAGGGAACACGTGCAGTGTATGTGTGCATGCAACTGAAACAGTGATAGCTTTACTAGAAGCGCTTTTGTTGATACAAGTATATTGCGAAGATTTTTCTATTTAAAAATGAAATGCGATCACACCCATTTCAGCTTTGACTGTTTTGTCCCCTAAGGGGACATTAAACTGCTGGGTCCAACTACAGTAGGATGGTTACTACTCACCATTCTAATAATTTTCTTACTGTACCTGCAGCTCTCTTGAAAGTCATTCTCTTAGTTTATCTCATTACAGAATCCAGCTGGTAAAGCTCTGCATTTTATACTGGTGCCGCCATCTTGTAGCTGATGTATTGTTGTATCATGTGATAAGAGCAGTGCACTTTATCTTATTACAGAACCCAGCTGGTAAAGCTCTGCATTTTATACTGGTGCCACCATCTTGTAGCTCATGTATTGTTGTATCCTGTGATAGGAGCAGTGCACTTTATCTTATTACAGAACCCAGCTGGTAAAGCTCTGCATTTTATACTGGTGCCACCATCTTGTAGCTCATGTACTGTTGTATCCTGTGATAGGAACAGTGCACTTTATCTTATTACAGAATCCAGCTGGTAAAGCTCTGCATTTTATACTGGTGCCACCATCTTGTAGCTCACGTATTAATGTATCCTGTGATAGGGACAGTGCACTTTATCTCATTACAGAACCCAGCTGGTAAAGATCTGCATTTTATACTGGTGCCGCCATCTTGTAGCTCACGTATTGTTGTATCCTGTGATAGGGACAGTGCACTTTATCTCATTACAGAACCCAGCTGGTAAAGCTCTGCATTTTATACTGGTGCCGCCATCTTGTAGCTCACGTATTGTTGTATCCTGTGATAGGGACAGTGCATTTTATCTCATTACAGAACCCAGCTGGTAAAGCTCTGCATTTTATACTGGTGCCGCCATATTGTAGCTGTGTATTATTGTATCCTGTGATAGGAGTAGTGCACTTTATCTCATTACAGAATCCAGCTGGTAAAGCTCTGCATTTTATACTGGTGCCGCCATCTTGTAGCTCATGTATTTTTGTATCCTGTGATAGGAGCAGTGCACTTTATCTCATTACAGAATCCAGCTGGTAAAGCTCTGTATTTTATACTGGTGCCGCCATCTTGTAGCTCACTTATTGTTGTATCCTGTGATAGGAGCAGTGCACTTTATCTCATTACAGAATCCAGCTGGTAAAGCTCTGCATTTTATACTGGTGCCGCCATCTTGTAGCTGATGTATTGTTGTATCATGTGATAAGAGCAGTGCACTTTATCTTATTACAGAACCCAGCTGGTAAAGCTCTGCATTTTATACTGGTGCCACCATCTTGTAGCTCATGTATTGTTGTATCCTGTGATAGGAGCAGTGCACTTTATCTTATTATAGAACCCAGCTGGTAAAGCTCTGCATTTTATACTGGTGCCACCATCTTGTAGCTCATGTATTGTTGTATCATGTGATAGGAGCAGTGCACTTTATCTTATTACAGAACCCAGCTGGTAAAGCTCTGCATTTTATACTGGTGCCGCCATCTTGTAGCTGTGTACTGTTGTATCCTGTGATAGGAACAGTGCACTTTATCTTATTACAGAATCCAGCTGGTAAAGCTCTGCATTTTATACTGGTGCCACCATCTTGTAGCTCACGTATTAATGTATCCTGTGATAGGAGTAGTGCATTTTATCTCATTACAGAATCCAGCTGGTAAAGCTCTGCATTTTATACTGGTGCCGCCATCTTGTAGCTCATGTATTGTTCTATCCTGTGATAGGAGCAGTGCACTTTATCTCATTACAGAATCCAGCTGGTAAAGCTCTGTATTTTATACTGGTGCCGCCATCTTGTAGCTCACTTATTGTTGTATCCTGTGATAGGAGCAGTGCACTTTATCTCATTACAGAATCCAGCTGGTAAAGCTCTGCATTTTATACTGGTGCCGCCATCTTGTAGCTGATGTATTGTTGTATCATGTGATAAGAGCAGTGCACTTTATCTTATTACAGAACCCAGCTGGTAAAGCTCTGCATTTTATACTGGTGCCGCCATCTTGTAGCTCACGTATTGTTGTATCCTGTGATAGGGACAGTGCATTTTATCTCATTACAGAAACCAGCTGGTAAAGCTCTGCATTTTATACTGGTGCCACCATATTGTAGCTGTGTATTATTGTATCCTGTGATAGGAGTAGTGCACTTTATCTCATTACAGAATCCAGCTGGTAAAGCTCTGCATTTTATACTGGTGCCGCCATCTTGTAGCTCATGTATTGTTGTATCCTGTGATAGGAGCAGTGCACTTTATCTCATTACAGAATCCAGCTGGTAAAGCTCTGTATTTTATACTGGTGCCGCCATCTTGTAGCTCACTTATTGTTGTATCCTGTGATAGGAGCAGTGCACTTTATCTCATTACAGAATCCAGCTGGTAAAGCTCTGCATTTTATACTGGTGTCGCCATCTTGTAGCTCATGTATTGTTGTATCCTGTGATAGGAACAGTGCACTTTATCTCATTACAGAATCCAGCTGGTAAAGCTCTGCATTTTATACTGGTGCCACCATCTTGTAGCTGCGTATTGTTATATCCTGTGATAGGAGTAGTGCACTTTATCTCATTACAGAATCCAGCTGGTAAAGCTGTGCATTTTATACTGGTGCCGCCATCTTGTAGCTCACTTATTGTTGTATCGTGTGATAGGAGCAGTGCACTTTATCTCATTACAGAATCCAGCTGGTAAAGCTCTGCATTTTATACTGGTGCCGCCATCTTGTAGCTGTGTATTGTTGTATCCTGTGATAGGAGCAGTGCACTTTATCTCATTACAGAATCCAGCTGGTAAAGCTCTGCATTTTATACTGGTGCCGCCATCTTGTAGCTCATGTATTGTTGTATCCTGTGATAGGAGCAGTGCACTTTATCTCATTACAGAATCCAGCTGGTAAAGCTCTGCATTTTATACTGGTGCCGCCATCTTGTTGCTCATGTGTTGTTGTATTCTGTGATAGGAGCAGTGCACTTTATCTCATTACAGAATCCAGCTGGTAAAGCTCTGCATTTTATACTGGTGCCGCCATCTTGTAGCTCACGTATTGTTGTATCCTGTGATAGGAGCAGTGCACTTTATCTCATTACAGAATACAGCTGGTAAAGCTCTGCATTTTATACTGGTGCCGCCATCTTGTAGCTGTGTATTGTTGTATCCTGTGATAGGAGCAGTGCACTTTATCTCATTACAGTATCCAGCTGGTAAAGCTCTGCATTTTATACTGGTGCTGCCATCTTGTAGCTGTGTATTGTTGTATCATGTAATAGGAGCAGTGCACTTTATCTCATTACAGAATCCAGCTGGTAAAGCTCTGCATTTTATACTGGTGCCGCCATCTTGTAGCTGTGTATTGTTGTATCCTGTGATAGGGACAGTGCACTTTATCTTATTACAGAACCCAGCTGGTAAAGCTCTGCATTTTATACTGGTGCCGCCATCTTGTAGCTGTGTATTGTTGTATCCTGTGATAAGGGAAGCGCACTTTATCTTATTACAGAACCCAGCTGGTAAAGCTCTGCATTTTATACTAGTGCCGCCATCTTGTAGCTCATGTATTGTTGTATCCTGTGATAGGAGCAGTGCACTTTATCTCATTACAGTATCCAGCTGGTAAAGCTCTGCATTTTATACTGGTGCCGCCATCTTGTAGCTGTGTATTGTTGTATCCTGTGATAGGAGCAGTGCACTTTATCTCATTACAGAACCCAGCTGGTAAAGCTCTGCATTTTATACTGGTGCTGCCATCTTGTAGCTGTGTATTGTTGTAACCAGTGATAGGAGCAGTGCTCTTTATCTTATTACAGAACCCAACTGGTAAAGCTCTGCATTTTATACTGGTGCTGCCATCTTGTAGCTGTGTATTGTTGTAACCAGTGACAAGAGTAGTGCACTTTATCTTATTACAGAACCAAGCTGGTAAAGCTCTGCATTTTATACTGATGCCGCCATCTTGTAGCTCATGTATTGTTGTATCATGTGATAGGAGCAGTACACTTTATCTAAATACAGAATCCAGTTGGTAAAGCTCTGCATTTTATACTGGTGCCGCCATCTTGTAGCTGTGTATTGTTGTATCCTGTGATAGGAGCAGTGTACTTTATCTCATTACAGAATACAGCTGGTAAAGATCTGCATTTTATACTGGTGCCGCCATCTTGTAGCTCATGTATTGTTGTATCCTGTGATAGGAGCAGTGCACTTTATCTCATTACAGAACCCAGCTGGTAAAGCTCTGCATTTTATACTGGTGCCGCCATCTTGTAGCTCATGTATTGTTGTATCATGTGATAGGAGCAGTGCACTTTATCTCATTACAGAACCCAGCTGGTAAAGCTCTGCATTTTATACTGGTGCCGCCATCTTGTAGCTGTGTATTGTTGTATCCTGTGATAGGAGCAGTGTACTTTATCTCATTACAGAATACAGCTGGTAAAGATCTGCATTTTATACTGGTGCCGCCATCTTGTAGCTCATGTATTCTTGTATCATGTGATAGGAGCAGTGTACTTTATCTCATTACAGAATACAGCTGGTAAAGCTCTGCATTTTATACTGGTGCCACCATCTTGTAGCTCACGTATTGTTGTATCCTGTGATAGGAGCAGTGCACTTCATCTCATTACAGTATCCAGCTGGTAAAGCTCTGCATTTTATACTGGTGCCGCCATCTTGTAGCTGTGTATTGTTGTATCCTGTGATAGGAGCAGTGCACTTTATCTCATTACAGAACCCAGCTGGTAAAGCTCTGCATTTTATACTGGTGCCGCCATCTTGTAGCTGCGTATTGTTGTATTCTGTGATAGGAGCAGTGCACTTTATCTCATTACAGAACACAGCTGGTAAAGCTCTGCATTTTATACTGGTGCTGCCATCTTGTAGCTGCGTATTGTTGTATCCTGTGATAGGAGCAGTGCACTTTATCTCATTACAGAATCCAGCTGGTAAAGCACTGCATTTTATACTGGTGCCACCATCTTGTAGCTGTGTATTGTTGTATCCTGTGATAGGAGCAGTGCACTTTATCTCATTACAGAATCCAGCTGGTAAAGCACTGCATTTTATACTGGTGCCACCATCTTGTAGCTGTGTATTGTTGTATCCTGTGATAGGAGCAGTGCACTTTATCTCATTACAGAATCCAGCTGGTAAAGCTCTGCATTTTATACTGGTGCCGCCATCTTGTAGCTCACATATTAATGTATCCTGTGATAAGGGAAGCGCACTTTATCTCATTACAGAATCTAGCTGGTAAAGCTCTGCATTTTATACTGGTGCCGCCATCTTGTAGCTGCGTATTGTTGTATCCTGTGATAGGAGCAGTGCACTTTATCTCATTACAGAATCCAGCTGGTAAAGCTCTGCATTTTATACTGGTGCCGCCATCTTGTAGCTCACGTAATGTATCCTGTGATAGGAGCAGTGCACTTTATCTCATTACAGAATCCAGCTGGTAAAGCTGTGCATTTTATACTGGTGCTGCCATCTTGTAGCTGCGTATTGTTGTATCCTGTGATAGGAGCAGTGCACTTTATCTCATTACAGAATCCAGCTGGTAAAGCTCTGCATTTTATACTGGTGCTGCCATCTTGTAGCTCATGTATTGTTGTATCATGTGATAGGAGCAGTGCACTTTATCTCATTACAGAATCCAGCTGGTAAAGCACTGCATTTTATACTGGTGCCGCCATCTTGTAGCTGCGTATTGTTGTATTCTGTGATAGGAGCAGTGCACTTTATCTCATTACAGAATCCAGCTGGTAAAGCTCTGCATTTTATACTGGTGCTGCCTTCTTGTAGCTGCGTATTGTTGTATCCTGTGATAGGAGCAGTGCACTTTATCTCATTACAGAATACAGCTGGTAAAGCTCTGCATTTTATACTGGTGCCGCCATCTTGTAGCTCACGTATTGTTGTATCCTGTGATAGGAGCAGTGCACTTTATCTCATTACAGAATCCAGCTGGTAAAGCTCTGCATTTTATACTGGTGCCACCATCTTGTAGCTGTGTATTGTTGTATCCTGTGATAGGAGCAGTGCTCTTTATCTCATTACAGAATTCAGCTGGTAAAGCTCTGCATTTTATACTGGTGCCGCCATCTTGTACCTCATGTATTGTTGTATCCTGTGATAGGAACAGTGCACTTTATCTCATTACAGAATCCAGCTGGTAAAGCTCTGCATTTTATACTGGTGCCGCCATCTTGTACCTCATGTATTGTTGTATCCTGTGATAGGAGCAGTGCTCTTTATCTCATTACAGAATCCAGCTGGTAAAGCTCTGCATTTTATACTGGTGCTGCCATCTTGTAGCTGTGTATTGTTGTATCATGTGACAGGAGCAGTGCACTTTATCTCATTACAGAATTTAGCTGGTAAAGGTCTGCATTTTATACTGGTGCCACCATCTTGTAGCTGTGTATTGTTATATCCTGTAATAGGAGCAGTGCACTTTATCTCATTACAGAATCCAGCTGGTAAAGCTCTGCATTTTATACTGGTGCCGCCATCTTGTAGCTCACGTATTGTTGTATCCTGTGATAGGAGCAGTGCACTTTATCTCATTACAGAATCCAGCTGGTAAAGCTCTGCATTTTATACTGGTGCCGCCATCTTGTAGCTCACGTATTGTTGTATCCTGTGATAGGAGCAGTGTACTTTATCTAAATACAGAATCCAGTTGGTAAAGCTCTGCATTTTATACTGGTGCCACCATCTTGTAGCTCATGTATTGTATCCTCCCTGCCTCACTCCACAAGACTCTCCCCTAGTTTTAACAGCTTGAAGCGCTCCCTAAAGACTCTACTATTCAGGGATGCATACAACCTACACTTACCTCTCCTAACTACATTGCATTCCCCTTATACCCCCTTAGAATGTTAGCCTATGAGCCCAGCTGTTTGTAGATCACCTTCATAAGAGCCGACTACAAGAGTGCAACTCTTCGCAGGGCCCTTTACTCATTTGATCCCTATAAATGTTATCTTGTATACCGCCTATGTTTAATCTGTTGGCGCTCTACAAATACCTGATAAAAATAATATTAATACTATCCTGTGATAGAAGCAGTGCACTTTCACAGATCTGTGATGTTACCAGCTTTTTGACAGCTGTACCTTGCACTTCAGTTTAGCTCACATAATACAGAGTGGAAGAGTAACATTTTTGCCATTTGTAGCATAGTTTAAAAGTAACATAACAAATATAAGCTCCAAGATGGCGGCGCCCAGTATGAATATGTAGAGCTTCTTTAACTGATCTTTGCAAGAAGTTAAAATAAGAGAACTATGAAGACAGCTACAGGCACAGGAGGAAAAAACATAAATTATGCTTACCTGATAATTTCATTTCCATCTGTATGAGTCCACGGCTTCATTCCTTACTTGTGGGAATACAGAACCTGGCCACCAGGAGGAGGCAAAAACACCCTGGCCAAAAGCTTAAAGGGACACTGAACCCAAATTTTTTGTAATTCAGAAAGAGCATGCAATTTTAAGCAACTTTCTAATCTGCTCCTATTATCAATTTTTCTTCATTCTCTTGCTATCTTTATTTGAAAAAGAAGGCATCTAAGCTTTTTTTGGTTTCAGTACTCTGGACAGCACTTTTTTATTGGTGGAATAATTTATCCACCAATCAGCAAGGACAACCCAGGTTTTTCACCAAAAATGGGCCGGCATCTAAACTTACATTTGTACATTTCAAATAAAGATACCAAGAGAATGAAGAAAATTTGATAATAGGAGTAAATTAGAAAGTTGCTTAAAATGTCCTGCTCTATCTGAATCACGAAAGAAAAAATTTGGGTACAGTGTCCCTTTAAATACCTCCCCCACTCCCCTCATCCCCCAGTCATTCTTTGTCTTTCGTCACAGGAGGATGGCAGAGAAGTGTCAGAAGATTCGGAGTAGTCTCTTATGGAGGGTAGTACTCTTTGGCATGGGACTGGAGTTTTAAGTAGTTCTTGTCAGCCTCTCAGTGAGAGCATTGACAAATGTTAGGGTCTGGAGATGCAGGTTGAATCTTTCTGTGAAACCATCCAGACTCGTATTAACAAATCCTAAGCAATCAGTGTTGACAAGTTTCACTGCCTGCCTCTATCACTCAAGTCTATGTCAGGTGCGATGCTAAAACACTGTCAAATTTACATATGAAATAAATGAAACAATCTTACCGGAATCACCGCCGTGGAACAGACACACAGCCTCTCAAGTTTGACAGTCTTGTAGCATTGCACCTGACATGAACTTGAGTGATAGAAGCAGGCAGTGAAACTCATCAACACTGATTGCTTACGAGTTGTTAATACGAGTCCGGATGGTTTCGCAGAAAGACTCTCCCTGCATCTCAAGATCCTAACATTCGTCAATGCTCTCACTGAGATGCTGACAAGACTACTTAAAACTCCAGTCCCATGCCAAAGAGTACTACCCTCCATAAGAGACTACTCAGAATCTTCCAACACTTCTCTGCTATCCTCCTGTGTCGAAAGGCAAAGAATGACTGGAGGATGAGGGGAGTGGGGGAGGTATTTAAGTCTTTGGCTGGGGTGTCTTTGCCTCCTCCTGGTGGCCAGGTTCTGTATTCCCACAAGTAAGGAATGAAGCCGTGGACTCTCCTGATATTAAGATGAAAACAATACCATGGTGACTAGTAAAAATGCTACTGTAATTGTACCCAGCAGTTTAATGTCCCTTTAAAGCCTGGATAAGTGAATGCCAAGCTATGACATTTGTACATGCATACAAGAGCAGTTTTTCGTCATATCACTAGTATCACTGTTAACATGTTGACTGTAGGTGGAAGCTTTTCCCTGACAGACACTAAAACCCTTGAATATACCATCCCCCTTTCATCAGATTGCATTTGTCTATCTCAAGGTTCCTTTAGAACAGTCCCACAGGCCCGTGGGCTAGGGAACAGAGTAGTCATTGTGTCAACTCCAAAACTCTCTCTGAAACAGAAACTTCAGCTGTTTCTTGTGATAAGGCGGCAGCTCTGTGTCAGCACGCTGGGTTACTGAAAGGCGATTTTCACTGCAAACCCAAGAGGCATTTGACAGGGTAGGGTCAAGTTCAGATTCCTTCTGCTACCACTTGGGAGCTGATGAGAGGCGCAGTGCTTATTGCAAGCTCGCTAACAAGCACAACGTTGTTTCAGCTGCAGGATACACAGCTGTCCAGTATCCCTACTTCCCCTCTAGTTACCAGATTAGTTACTATTAAGTAATGCTTATACATCTGATGTTGTTATTTGTTGGATTTTTTAACAAAAATATAAACATCCTGAATAAGGGTTTTGTGTGTTGACTAAAAGCAATTTTGGTTTACAGTGAATTATTTTCAAACTTTTCCTACTTAGGAATCTTCCATCAAAACAATATATAGTATAATCTTGTATTTACTCTAGAAAAGTAGTAATTATCTGTATTTATTTGGAATCACTCCAATATTTTACTCATTAATTTAATCCCATGTATGCTCAGTTTTATATGGTTTGTGAAAGACAATATACAATTAGCCTTTATTTATATCCTTGTAATCACAATCTGATCTCAGCACTGCTGGCAATAAAACCAGCAAAGCAGTATAGTGTCAGCCAGAGTCAAGGAACTTTAAAGTCATACACACACACACACACACATACACATATATATATATATATATATATATATATATATATATATATATATATATATATATATATATATACTGAATATACATATATATATATGTATATGTAAGCACAAACACATATATACATACACAAACACACACACACTCAATGTGTAGCCTGTTGCAGGGTTAGCGGACACTGGTATGTGTACGGAGGATTCATACAGATAGTTGTAAAAAAACATAATTTATGCTTACCTGATAAATTCCTTTCTTCTGTAGTGTGATCAGTCCACGGGTCATCATTACTTCTGGGATATTACTCCTCCCCAACAGGAAGTGCAAGAGGATTCACCCAGCAGAGCTGCATATAGCTCCTCCCCTCTACGTCACTCCCAGTCATTCGACCAAGGACCAACGAGAAAGGAAAAGCCAAGGGTGAAGTGGTGACTGGAGTATAAATTAAAAAATATTTACCTGCCTTAAAAACAGGGCGGGCCGTGGACTGATCACACTACAGAAGAAAGGAATTTATCAGGTAAGCATAAATTATGTTTTCTTCTGTTAAGTGTGATCAGTCCACGGGTCATCATTACTTCTGGGATACCAATACCAAAGCAAAAGTACACGGATGACGGGAGGGATAGGCAGGCTCTTTATACAGAAGGAACCACTGCCTGAAGAACCTTTCTCCCAAAAATAGCCTCCGATGAAGCAAAAGTGTCAAATTTGTAAAATTTGGAAAAAGTATGAAGCGAAGACCAAGTTGCAGCCTTGCAAATCTGTTCAACAGAGGCCTCATTCTTGAAGGCCCAAGTGGAAGCCACAGCTCTAGTAGAATGAGCTGTAATTCTTTCAGGAGGCTGCTGTCCAGCAGTCTCATAAGCTAAACGAATTATGCTACGAAGCCAAAAAGAAAGAGAGGTAGCGGAAGCTTTTTGACCTCTCCTCTGCCCAGAGTAAATGACAAACAGAGAAGACGTTTGTCGAAATTCCTTAGTTGCCTGTAAGTAAAATTTTAGAGCACGGACTACATCCAGGTTGTGCAGTAGACGTTCCTTCTTTGAAGAAGGATTTGGGCATAAAGAAGGAACAACAATCTCTTGATTGATATTCCTGTTAGTAACTACCTTAGGTAAGAACCCAGGTTTAGTACGCAGGACTACCTTATCCGAATGAAAAATCAAATAAGGAGAATCACAATGTAAGGCTGATAATTCAGAGACTCTTCGAGCCGAGGAAATAGCCATTAAAAATAGAACTTTCCAAGATAACAACTTTATATCAATGGAATGAAGGGGTTCAAACAGAACGCCCTGTAAAACATTAAGAACAAGGTTTAAACTCCATGGTGGAGCAACAGTTTTAAACACAGGCTTAATCCTGGTCAAAGCCTGACAAAAAGCCTGGACGTCAGGAACTTCTGATAGACGTTTGTGTAACAGAATGGACAGAGCTGAGATCTGTCCCTTTAATGAACTAGCAGATAAACCCTTTTCTAAACCTTCTTGTAGAAAAGACAATATCCTAGGAATCCTAACCTTACTCCAAGAGTAACCTTTGGATTCACACCAATATAGGTATTTACGCCATATCTTATGGTAAATCTTTCTGGTAACAGGTTTCCTAGCCTGTATTAAGGTATCAATAACTGACTCAGAAAACCCACGTCTTGATAAAATCAAGCGTTCAATTTCCAAGCAGTCAGCTTCAGAGAAGTTAGATTTTGATGTTTGAAGGGACCCTGTATCAGAAGGTCCTGTTTCAGAGGTAGAGACCAAGGTGGACAGGATGACATGTCCACCAGGTCTGCATACCAAGTCCTGCGTGGCCACGCAGGTGCTATTAGAATCACTGATGCTCTCTCTTGTTTGATTCTGGCAATCAATCGAGGAAGCAACGGGAAGGGTGGAAACACGTAAGCCATCCTGAAGTCCCAAGGTGCTGTCAGAGCATCTATCAGGACTGCTCCTGGATCCCTGGATCTGGACCCGTAACGAGGAAGCTTGGCGTTCTGTCGAGACGCCATGAGATCTATCTCTGGTTTGCCCCAACGTCGCAGTATTTGGGCAAAGACCTCCGGATGAAGTTCCCACTCCCCCGGATGAAAAGTCTGACGACTTAAGAAATCCGCCTCCCAGTTCTCCACTCCCGGGATGTGGATTGCTGACAGGTGGCAAGAATGAGACTCTGCCCAGAGAATTATCTTTGATACTTCCATCATAGCTAGGGAGCTTCTTGTCCCTCCCTGATGGTTGATGTAAGCTACAGTCGTGATGTTGTCCGACTGAAACCTGATGAACCCCCGAGTTGTCAACTGGGGCCAAGCCAGGAGGGCATTGAGAACTGCTCTCAATTCCAGAATGTTTATTGGCAGGAGACTCTCCTCCTGACTCCATTGTCCCTGAGCCTTCAGAGAATTCCAGACGGCACCCCAACCTAGAAGGCTGGCGTCTGTTGTTACAATTGTCCAGTCTGGTCTGCTGAATGGCATCCCCCTGGACAGATGTGGCCGAGAAAGCCACCATAGAAGAGAATTTCTGGTCTCTTGATCCAGATTCAGAGAAGGGGATAAGTCTGAGTAATCCCCATTCCACTGACTTAGCATGCACAGTTGCAGTGGTCTGAGGTGTAAGCGTGCAAAGGGTACTATGTCCATTGCCGCTACCATTAAGCCGATTACCTCCATGCATTGAGCCACTGACGGGTGTTGAATGGAATGTAGGGTGCGGCAAGCACTTTGAAGTCTTGTTAGCCTGTCCTCTGTCAGGTAAATCTTCATTTCTACAGAATCTATAAGAGTCCCCAGGAAGGGAACTCTTGTGAGTGGAACGAGTGAACTTTTCTTTTCGTTCACCTTCCATCCATGTGACCTTAGAAATGCCAGCACTAACTCTGTATGAGACTTGGCAGTTTGAAAGCTTGAAGCTTGTATCAGAATGTCGTCTAGGTATGGAGCTACCGAGATTCCCCGCGGTCTTAGTACCGCCAGAAGAGCACCCAGAACCTTTGTGAAGATTCTTGGAGCTGTAGCCAATCCGAATGGAAGAGCCACAAACTGGTAATGCCTGTCTAGGAAGGCAAACCTTAGGTACCGATAATGATCTTTGTGAATCGGTATGTGAAGGTAAGCATCTTTTAAATCTACAGTGGTCATGTACTGACCCTCTTGGATCATAGGTAAAATTGTCCGAATAGTCTCCATCTTGAACGATGGAACTCTTAGGAATTTGTTTAGGATCTTTAAGTCCAGGATTGGTCTGAAAGTTCCCTCTTTTTTGGGAACCACAAACAGATTTGAGTAAAACCCCTGTCCCTGTTCCGATCGTGGAACTGGATGGATTACTCCCATTAACAAGAGCTCTTGTACGCAGCGTAGAAACGCCTCTTTCTTTGTCTGGATTGTTGACAATCTTGACAGATGAAATCTCTCTCTTGGAGGAGAGTATTTGAAGTCCAGAAGGTATCCCTGAGATATTATCTCTAGCGCCCAGGGATCCTGGACATCTCTTGCCCAAGCCTGGGCGAAGAGAGAAAGTCTGCCCCCCACTAGATCCGATCCCGGATCGGGGGCCCTCAATTCATGCTGTTTTAGGGGCAGCAGCAGGTTTCCTGGCCTGCTTGCCCTTGTTCCAGGACTGGTTAGGTTTCCAGCCTTGTCTGTAGCGAGCAACAGCTCCTTCCTGTTTTGGTGCAGAGGAAGTTGATGCTGCTCCTGCTTTGAAATTACGAAAGGAACGAAAATTAGACTGTCTAGCCTTAACTTTGGCTTTGTCCTGAGGCAGGGCATGGCCTTTACCTCCTGTAATGTCAGCGATAATCTCTTTCAACCCGGGCCCGAATAAGGTCTGCCCTTTGAAAGGTATATTAAGCAATTTAGACTTAGAAGTAACATCAGCTGACCAGGATTTTAGCCACAGCGCCCTGCGTGCCTGAATGGCGAATCCTGAATTCTTCGCCGTAAGTTTAGTAAGATGTACTACGGCCTCCGAAATGAATGAATTAGCTAGTTTAAGGACTCTAAGCCTGTCCGTAATGTCGTCCAGAGTAGCTGAACCAATGTTCTCTTCCAGAGACTCAATCCAGAATGCCGCTGCAGCCGTGATCGGCGCAATGCATGCAAGGGGTTGCAATATAAAACCTTGTTGAACAAACATTTTCTTAAGGTAACCCTCTAACTTTTTATCCATTGGATCTGAAAAAGCACAGCTATCCTCCACCGGGATAGTGGTACGCTTAGCTAAGGTAGAAACTGCTCCCTCCACCTTAGGGACCGTTTGCCATAAGTCCCTTGTGGTGGCGTCTATTGGAAACATTTTTCTAAATATCGGAGGGGGTGAGAACGGCACACCGGGTCTATCCCACTCCTTAGTAACAATTTCAGTAAGTCTCTTAGGTATAGGAAAAACCTCAGTACTCGTCGGTACCGCAAAATATTTATCCAACCTACACATTTTCTCTGGTATTGCAACTGTGTTACAATCATTCAGAGCCGCTAACACCTCCCCTAGTAATACACGGAGGTTTTCCAGTTTAAATTTAAAATTTGAAATATCTGAATCCAGTCTGTTTGGATCAGAACCGTCACCCACAGAATGAAGTTCTCCGTCCTCATGTTCTGCCACCTGTGACGCAGTGTCTGACATGGCCCTAATATTATCAGCGCACTCTGTTCTCACCCCAGAGTGATCACGCTTACCTCTTAGTTCTGGTAATTTAGCCAAAACCTCAGTCATAACAGTAGCCATATCCTGTAATGTGATTTGTAATGGCCGCCCAGATGTACTCGGCGCTACAATATCACGCACCTCCCTCTGAGCGGGAGATGTAGGTACTGACACGTGAGGCGAGTTAGTCGGCATAACTCTCCCCTCGTTGTTTGGTGAAATTTGTTCAATTTGTACAGATTGACTTTTATTTAAAGTAGCATCAATACAGTTAGTACATAAATTTCTATTGGGCTCCACTTTGGCATTGCAACAAATGACACAGGTATCATCCTCTGAATCAGACATGTTTAAACACACTAGCAAATAAACTTGCAACTTGGAAATACAATTCAATTAGAATAATATTAAAACGTACTGTGCCTTTAAGAAGCACAGAAGATCTATGACAGTTGAAAATTAATAAATTGAAACAGTTATAGCCTCAATCCTTGTAAACAACACAACTTTAGCAAAGGTTTAATCCCATTAGCAAAGATAACAAATTCTGAAAGCAGGAAACAAATTACAGAATAAACGTTTTTTATCTCAGTCAAACTACAATTCTCACAGCTCTGCTGAGAGAAATTACCTCCCTCAAAATAAGTTTTGAAGACCCCTGAGCTCTGTAGAGATGAACCGGATCATGCAGGGAATACAATGAGTTGCTGACTGAAATATTTGATGCGTAGTAAAAGCGCCAAAAAAACGGCCCCTCCCCCTCACACACAGCAGTGAGGGAGAACAGAAACTGTCAGAAAACAGATTAAGCAACTGCCAAGTGGAAAAATAGTGCCCAAACATTTATTCACTCAGTACCTCAGTAAATGAAAACGATTTTACATTCCAGCAAAAACGTTAAACATAATCTCTAGTTATTAAACAGCTTTATGTATTTCTTACAGTGTAATTCTAGTGAAGTACCATTAACCAGAATACTGAAGTGTAAAGTATACATACATGACATTATATCGGTATGGCAGGATTTTCTCATCAATTCCATTATCAGAAAATAAAAACTGCTACATACCTCTATGCAGATTCATCTGCCCGCTGTCCCCTGATCTGAAGTTTACCTCTCCTCAGATGGCCGAGAAACAGCAATATGATCTTAACTACTCCGGCTAAAATCATAACAAAAACTCTGGTAGATTCTTCTTCAAACTCTGCCAGAGAGATAATAACACACTCCGGTGCTATTTTAAAATAACAAACTCTTGATTGAAGATAAAAACTAAGTATAATCACCATAGTCCTCTCACACATCCTATCTAGTCGTTGGGTGCAAGAGAATGACTGGGAGTGACGTAGAGGGGAGGAGCTATATGCAGCTCTGCTGGGTGAATCCTCTTGCACTTCCTGTTGGGGAGGAGTAATATCCCAGAAGTAATGATGACCCGTGGACTGATCACACTTAACAGAAGAAAGGGATTCCATCCTGCATGTGTGTGATCAGATTTGTTCTATGAGCTGAAGTTCAGAACAAACCTCTGTTTGTGGAATTGTCAGTAATATGATCATGTTGCACTGTTGAAGACAATCTTCTCAAATGGCTTAGAGAGTGATAAAGGATAAAATATAATAAATAATTGTAACAAGGGCTACACGATTAATCTCGGATGCGGTTTTAAACCGTGATTAATCACCGTGGTTTTAAAACCGCGAGAGTATGCAATTTTTAGCCCCACCTCCTTTGACGTCACCTATGACGTACAGGAGGGCCGCAGACTTGCCGTGCCCGCCTTGCAACATTTAGCCGACTTACTGGGGAGTGCTGTGGCTGATGCGGATTACAGGGAGGGGGGTGCGCGCGCTGTGGCTGATGCGGGTTACAGGGAGGGGTGTGTGCTGGAACCTATGTGGGTCGGGGGCTAATGGTGGTTACAGGCAGTGCGGTGCTTATGATGTTAAAGGGGGTGCTTATTGGGGGGGTTACAGTGGGAGCTAATTGGACTAATGTAGGTTACACAGGGGGTGCTATTGGGGGTTACAATGGGAGCTTAAGGCGCTGTGGCTGATGCAGGTTACAGGGAGGGGGTGCACGCGCTGTGGCTGATGCAGGTTACAGGGAGGGGGTGAGCTGGGACTTATGTGGTATGTAGATTACAGAGGGGGGCTTATGGGAGTTACAGGTAGTGCGGGGTTACAGTGGGAGCTGATGGAGCTTATTTAGGTTACAGGGGGTGCTGACGTGAAAATTGCAATTAAATCCGATTTTTTTCCCCCCCATATCGCCCAGCCCTAATTGTAACATATACAGAATATGTAGGTACTGGGAACCATAAAACAAAACAAAAAAGGAGAAAACCACCAACATTGTGACACCATATTGCTCAAAATACTATTTCAGTAAGAAAATGTGTAACCAGAGAGGAGGGTCACTTTCTCCTGAAGATCATCTGCATCCCACCCCAATCTCTGACTATGCACTAAATAGCTCATATTACAGAATCTATAAGCACTGAATATAATGACTACATTTCATTCATGCTTTGTAATGCCCAGAATTCCATTAGCGCCCAGCACTGCCAAAACCCTCCTACACTACATGCAAAAGACAATAATAGTATAAATATACATATCTATTGGTAAGTAGGATAACAACAGATGAAGAGAGTTGAGCTTGCTGGACTTCGCAGACCTTATTAGATGGACTGACACTTGCCAGCTCACCCCTAGGGAACATGGATGGACCTTTTAAAAAAAGGTGTAAAGAGCCAAGCATCTCTCCCATAGGATTCACTAGCTTGTAATCAATGCTACAGTACTGCACATCCTGGCTAGAGCTACTTGTATATAAAACATCTCTGGAAAGCATTTATGGCACGGCTGGGTTTTTACTTTATAAATATTCCTGTGGCTGCACAACTTATTTATAATGCTTAGTTATTCAGGAAAGTGTTAGGGCAAGACTAGAGCTCCCCTGGGTGGTAGACCACAAGCTGTAACCGATAGCACATACACAATGTAAGTCATACTTAATTTCGTTAACACTGCTGTAATATTCAGCTCCATTTTTTTAAAATTAAAAGGACAAAGGATCTTCTGATTTCTTTTCATCACTTATTTAAAAGCGATTGTTTTAAACATTACCCTTTTGGAGTGAAAATATATTATCTGGAGTCAATTATATACCCACGTCTACAAACCTGCAGATCGGGCTGCAAGACTGCAGATTAAGCAATTATATGCTTAATTCTACAATTTGAAGTAAATCAAGTTACATTTTATGGAAGCTTCTTGGTACCAAATTGGACTCTCAGGTGGTCTCAAAGTATATTAACTTCTTAACACAAACTGTTAAAGAATGGAGCATATCACTCTTCAAACTGAAAACAATAGAGGAATGTTGCCAGGAAATGTCAGGAAGTTTTTATTGGGAGCACCAGAATATAAGAATCTGTATTATTGTGGGTAGACAGAAAATTAAAGGGACAGTGAGCACTATGTAATTACAAAACATTACTGTTATCTTGCTATAGAATAACATATCAGCCAATTCTAAATGGTTTTAAAACAGATTAATCTCTTATTTGCTGCAAACTTAACTAACCACTTGCCTCATTTGGAGAAGCCAATCTGGACTTGAATTAGTAGGTGACAAGGGTAGTCACGGTCATTATGTTAGTGGATCATTGCATTATATGAAATCAACACATTTTTTTAAAAAACTATTTTGCCTCACCATTTCTTGGGCAAAACCCCACATTTTTAGATTAAAAAAAAATGTTCTGAGAAATCTGGTAGAAAAGGTAATGAACACGAGGATTTACCATCCATCAATTGTGATATCACACAAAGCTATAAACATGCGTGTGATGGAAATAGCAATAATGGTAAAATATAAAATAAATTAGACATCAGTGAACATGTTCCTCATAAAATACATAACTCAGGTAAACTTTTTCCCAGCATTACATTATGATATTGTTTTCCTATACCGGCTCAGTTGTCACAGATTGTAACAAATAATTGGGGCACGTAGGGTGATAACCAATGACCATGCTCAGTATCACCTATAAAAAAATGAATAAAGGTACAGTGCAGGGTGGACAGAGATCCTACAACTTGGGGGTGTATCAAGGGTACTGGAAGCCATTTTTTTTATACTTATTCAAATCACGTGTCTCCCACAATTACTTCTCTTTATGTCCTGGCTAGAACAACGAATATGTAAAAGAGCGTTTGCCTTGCAATTTAAGATGGACCCCAAGGCAGAACATGCTGTGATCTGAGTCATCGCAGAAAATGCAGTATGTCTGCATAAAGAATTGGACACATACAGGAACTAGTGCTTTAACATCAGACTGTTATCTTCAAACAGCGCTGTGCTTTGGCTGCACTTAAGTTTTCCTTAACATGGTGCAGCCATGGTGAACCGCTGTTTGAAGAGAACAGTCAAATATGGAGCAGCACTGCAGAACGGTAGCGCCTGATTGATGACGGTCTCTCAGGAATTTTTTCAACATGCCCCCTAGCCTTTCCCAGTCTGCAAAGCTAGACCAAGAGCAAATGAAACAAATTTATTAAAGAGACATTTTAAAAACTTAACAAAAATGTTTTAATTGTCTTTGCAACTAATTTTTTTGCAATGCAATTTTTAACTGCTGCAATATATTATTAAACCTTAAAAATTGCTTTGTTCTCCAATTGATCTACACATAGCAGCTGAACTCGTGCTTTAGTGTAGCTGCCTAAATTAAGATTGAATTTAAGTTTCAAAATGATCTGCAGAAAAAAAAATTCACTAAAAAATAGTTATCGCAGAAAGTGAAAAAAGTTCTGTCTCTGGGATGGATAATAGCTGTTATTGTTAGAGCATGCATCTTCTGCATTACTCACCCTAGCTGAGAGCATTTATCACAAACTCGCTGTATGTGTCTCTCCTTAACACATTTAGAACCTCCCTTCTAAGGTAATCTAACCAGATTAAAGCGCATTAGAGAATCGTGCCCTATGAGTTAGAGGTTAAACACATAGGCGAAGCCTTGCCCATGAGCTTGAAGAATGACTGCTCTCAAGCAGGATACAGCTGATCAGCCAACCTGGAGCAGGAGTGCCACCTAGCTAATAATTGCTGGAAATTAGTTGCTCAGGAACATAATGACTGGCTCATAAACTGGGACTTTAATTGTGTGTTTAACCCCTTTGTAAAAGGTTAAAAACTTAGGACCAGAATATGAGAGGAGCGTTGTAGTTTGTGTGCGAGCGTTATCGGGGTTTCGCATTAATTTGCGTGCATGTTAAATTGCGCTTGTATTAAAGTTGAAAGTGAATTTTAACACGTGAGCGCAATTGCGATTTAAGCTAGAATGATTACTGCAACCTCAGAGCTCTGGTTAACTGTTTTGTGAAACAAAAAAGTGTCACAAAACACATCAAAAATACATTAAAGTACAGTTACAATCATAATAATACTATCTATTAAAAACTATTTTTAAAAAATTGCATAAAAAAGTTACAAGGGTTCAAAGATTTGAGGTCTCAGGTGTTAGAAAACAAGGGCAGGCAAATGGCTTTAACATATATATATATATATATATATATATATATATATATATATATACACACACACACATCTAAATATGTATGTATATATATATATATATGTCTAAATATGTGTACATATGTATTTATATACTTATATGTGTATACATGTATTTACAGACATATATACACATCATAATACTAGCGCAACCCGATGAGTGCAAAATGCGTACTTCAAGGGCAGTTAATGCTTGAGTGGGAGCGTTAAATAGCGCTCTACTTGTAATCTGGCCCTTAGTAAATTAGGGTCAGTAATGCAAAACAAATTATTAGAGTATTAAAATGTTGCATTGTAAAGTCCCTTTAAAAATCCTTCATTTGAAACATTACTGTTAAAGAACTAGAACACACAAACACTACAAGACACAGACATTAATTTAAAGTTACAAGGGGACATAGGACACTGACTGTTTATGAGAAACCCTTGTAGAGTAAGCAGAGGGGCTTCCTCCCTGGATCTCCGAAAGAAGATTGATTGAGACAGGCAAGTTACAGTTAAAGTTTATGTTTTGTTTTATTGTTTAATGTTTATTGTTATTATCTACACATTTATGTATTTGAAAGCTATAGAGGGAGGAAAACGGTTGTACTGTTACAAGGACTTTTCTGCATCTTGGATGATGTACACCCCTCTCGCTTTTAGAGGTTATAATAATATATGCAGATGCATGGACATACAGAATACTCTGGTTGAAGCTACGCTAAAATCTTATTTCCACAATTTTGACATCACATAAACTCATGCCTACTAGACAAGAAACTGAAGATTTCTCTTTGAAAGGTGGGAAGGGCAGGGGATCTTACCTGAACAAATAATATGTGATGTAAGTTTTATATGTTCTGCAATAATAATAATAAAAATAATTTCAACTAAAAATCCTTCAGAGCAGACTTGAAAACAGAACAGTAAGCAAGATGCTTGCACGTTTCTATTTCCAATGCCTTAAGAGCAATTCTGTTAAACTTCAGGGGATATTTTTTGGAAAGACAAATAGCAGGAAGCATTTCACCAACATTCGAATGTAGTTCTTCACAGGCCAAGCACTTTGTTAATGCTGCCAACCTAATAAAGCCATGAAAACCGTAACCGAGAGGAAAAAAAGGAAAGAATGAGCAGATTTCACTAGCTACGCTATTAATATAAAAGGATGCAAAGAAGCGTTTGCAAGTTGCTTAGGTAAGAACCATGACTTATGAAAATGTAGGAAATAGGCCATTTGTCATACACAATAAATATCTGTCAGGACACGACACAGGGTGTCCTTGTGTTTGTGATAAAGATGTGAGGGAAGGCATAGGGAAAACTGAATCTAACATAGCAATAGTTATTTACTAAATGTTACAATAGTTCTCATGCAACATCTGCATCATCTCACAGGCTGTATCTGCCATCACAATAACTCCTGTACCATATATCTGTATATCTACTACTGCAGTAATGTATTATATATATATATCTGCTACTGCAGTACTGTACTATATATATATCTGCTACTGCAGTACTGTACTATATATATATCTGCTACTGCAGTACTGTATTATATATATATCTGCTACTGCAGTACTGTACTATATATATATCTGCTACTGCAGTACTGTACTATATATATATCTGCTACTGCAGTACTGTATTATATATATATATCTGCTACTGCAGTACTGTACTATATATATATCTGCTACTGCAGTACTGTACTATATATATATCTGCTACTGCAGTACTGTACTATATATATATCTGCTACTGCAGTACTGTATTATATATATATCTGCTACTGCAGTACTGTACTATATATATATCTGCTACTGCAGTACTGTACTATATATATATCTGCTACTGCAGTAATGTATTATATATATATATCTGCTACTGCAGTACTGTACTATATATATATCTGCTACTGCAGTACTGTACTATATATATATCTGCTACTGCAGTACTGTACTATATATATATCTGCTACTGCAGTACTGTACTATATATATATCTGCTACTGCAGTACTGTACTATATATATATCTGCTACTGCAGTACTGTACTATATATATATCTGCTACTGCAGTACTGTATTATATATATATATCTGCTACTGCAGTACTGTACTATATATATATCTGCTACTGCAGTACTGTACTATATATATATCTGCTACTGCAGTACTGTACTATATATATATCTGCTACTGCAGTACTGTACTATATATATATCTGCTACTGCAGTACTGTATTATATATATATCTGCTACTGCAGTACTGTACTATATATATATCTGCTACTGCAGTACTGTACTATATATATATCTGCTACTGCAGTACTGTATTATATATATATATATATCTACTACTGCAGTACTGTACTATATATATATCTGCTACTGCAGTACTGTACTATATATATATCTGCTACTGCAGTACTGTACTATATATATATCTGCTACTGCAGTACTGTATTATATATATATCTGCTACTGCAGTACTGTACTATATATATATCTGCTACTGCAGTACTGTACTATATATATATCTGCTACTGCAGTACTGTATTATATATATATCTGCTACTGCAGTACTGTATTATATATATATATATATCTACTACTGCAGTACTGTACTATATATATATCTGCTACTGCAGTACTGTACTATATATATATCTGCTACTGCAGTACTGTACTATATATATATCTGCTACTGCAGTACTGTATATAATATATCTGCTACTGCAGTACTGTATTATATATATATATATATCTACTACTGCAGTACTGTACTATATATATATCTGCTACTGCAGTACTGTACTATATATATATATCTGCTACTGCAGTACTGTATTATATATATATATCTGCTACTGCAGTACTGTACTATATATATATCTGCTACTGCAGTACTGTACTATATATATATATCTGCTACTGCAGTACTGTATTATATATATATATCTGCTACTGCAGTACTGTACTATATATATATCTGCTACTGCAGTACTGTACTATATATATATCTGCTACTGCAGTACTGTATTATATATATATTTGCTACTTCAGTACTGTACTGTGTACTTTGTATTATATATAACAAAGCAGGATAGGTGCCAGGGTAATTTGGCCAGAGTGCTATGGAAAATGCAATATTTAACAGGTAGCAAAGCAATCACTAGACTTACAAGTAGTAGAGAAAACTTATTTTATTCCATGAACATGTGACGTTTCGGGGTATTCACCCCTTCATCAGAACGGTTGGTCGAAACGTCACTTGTTCATGTAATTAAATCATTTTTCTCTACTACTTGAAGTCCAGTGAGTGCTTTGCTGCCTGTTATATATATATATATATATATATATATATATATATATAGATATATGTGATTAAAAAAAACAATATTTAAACTTGTTTAAATCACAATAAAATAAAAAAAAAAACAATCACCTGCTGTGAAATTACCATTGTGATTACCTAACCTGGGACATTTATCCTTTTCTGTGCACCATCACATTTTTGTTGTTGCTGTTTAATATATATATATATATAAAGAACAAAAAGGGAGGGAACGGACAGAAGCTCAAAACAAAAACATCCACTTTATTGAATCCAAAAAATCAAAATAGCGTATCACAAAAACAGCAAAAATGCAATGCAATCATGCAAGATATGCAAAATACAGGGTAGCTATGGCCAATATGTTAGGGCTATTAGGAGCACTGTTATGGGTTTGGTCTGACACGTTTCAGCTCCTATGGAGCCTTACTCATAGACTGCATGTTGCCCATTCACACTATGCAAAGTAATATAGGCTTACCTAACTAGTGATTGGCCGTTAGAGCCCTATCCTGCTAACCAATGTCTAAAGAGGTGGGGAACAACACCCAGCTAGCTTGTCAGTTTGAGAAAGAGTATGATTTACTAGTGGCAAAGCTCAATGCAACCTCATGTATATCTAAATATATATATATACCTCATGGTTTTAGGCAAAAATTATTTATTCCATATGTAGCCAAAAATAATGATGGCTATTTATTATTATTCATAATAGGAAATAAAAATTATTATGCTTACCATGGTGTATATACATTTGAGTTTTTAAAAGAAGAGATAATTTGAAGACTAATTTAAAGTGACAGTGTCATTATATGGCATACCTGAATACACATATTCTAAAATGTATGCACTCTCTATTACAAAATAGCTAACCACTATATGTGTACTGTGTTTTGAGTATTCCTACTGTATACTTTAAAGTAAATCTACAGATATATTAGGATATCCATATCTTTGGATTAAAAGTTATTAGTTCCCTGTATATATATATATATATATATATATATATATATATATATATATATGTGTGTGTGTGTGTGTGTATGTTGTTATTTATCTTGTTTGGCAATTTGAGTGAGCCATCCTCTTTTCATAGAGAAAGTAGGACCAACTCAATTTACCAATGGTTGATCAAATCAGTCTCTATGTTTAAACCAGATGGTTGTCTTGTCCCTAAGGTGAAGATCCAGAAAACCTCCTTTTTAATGAGATATCTGGATCTATCACCTCCTCGTGGCTTCTTTGGAATTTGATCAATGACTGACCAAGAAAAGTCTCTCACATACCCATGATGTACTTCAACAAAATGCTTAGCGGCTCCTGTGGCTAAATGGCCACGTTCAATATCATTGAGATGTGCTTGTATCCTCTCTCTACCTTCTCGAGTGGTACAACCCACATACTGCTTGTCACATTTTAGACAAGTGATCAAGTAGATAATTAATGTAGTCCTGCAATTTGTACATTGGAGATGTGAATATACTCTGTGAGTGGCCGTTGATTGAAAGGTCTTACAGTAACTTATCCGCAAGCCTTACAGGTACTGTTACCACATTTAAAATGCCCCTTCTTGACAGCCAACTGCTCTTTGGTTTGGGTTTCTTAAGTAGTGAAGGGGATACTTGGTTCCCAATTGTTACATTGCGCTTGGGAACACAGAAACAACCTTCCCTAATTTCATCCTTCAAAATATTATCGCCCAATAAAATTGGCAGATTATTCCGTAATATTTTGCAGACAGAATAGTATTGTGGACTAAATGTAGTCACAAAAGTGGGGTTATTTCTCACTGTCTTTTGCTTGTGTACATCATTTAGCAAGGTTAATCTATCCTTCTGCAATACATCATTAAAAGCTCTTGATACAATATTTTTATTATATCCACGTTCTTGAAATTTATGTGTGAGAATATCACTCTCGCAAAAAGCGGTCATCCTCAGAGCAATTCCGTCGTAACCGTAGGAACTGGCCTCCGGCTATCCCATAACTGGTATGTTTGGGGTGGCAGCTTCTTGCATGCAGAAAGGTGTTAGATGTTATCGGCTTGACATATAGTGATGTACTGACCCTGTTATCCTTGGGCAGTCCTATCAAAATAACATCAAGGTAAGGTATTTAAGTTTTATCAAAACTTGTGGTGAAACTTAGGCCCACCTTATTACTGTTAAGATAGTTGCAAAAAGCTTCACTGTCTTCCTGGGTACCGGACCACACAAAAAGGAGATCATCAATATAGCGTTTATAGCTGGTGATAGATATAAGGAACGGATTCTGGTCAGCATATAGGTGCGTCAACTCCCACCAGCCCATGAAAATGTTGGCGAATTTCACACCCATAGCTGCCCCTCGCTGTTGCAAGTAAAAACTCCCTGAAAATTAAAAATAATTGTGCGTTAGTAAGAAGTCTAACACTCTCACGATATATTCTTTGAAATCAGCATTATAAACGCTGAATTTATCCAACATAAATTTTGTGGCTTCTAGCCCTTTGTCGTGTGGAATGGCTGAATATAGCCTGACCACATCGATAGTAAGCCAACCCATATTGATGTTCCAAGTATGGTCATGCATCAATCTTAAGAGATGCTTTGTATCCCTTAGAAATGATGGTAGCTTAAAGACTAGGAGTTGTAACAATGATTCCAGCCAATTGGATAAATTCTCAAAAAGAGATCCAATTCCTGAGAAGATAGGGCATCCTTTCACCTCCACCAAGGACTTATGGACCTTGGGGAGGTGATGAAATATTGGAACTACTGGATGCTTAATGTTGAGAAAGTCAAAAGTTTCATCATCTATCAGACCCTGGTATCTACCGTCGTCAAGTAAGTCCAAAAGAAGGGCTCCAAAGTGTTGTGTAGGATCCACAGACAACCTGATGTCTACATTTCTGTCCAATAGTTGCCTTTCTGCTTCCATTATATAGTAGGATTTATCCAATACCACAATGGAGCCCCCCTTGTCGGATTGCTTGATGACAATGTTGTCCCTTTGTTGAAGCTTTTTGATGGCCAATCTTTGTTCATGTGTTAAATTATCCTTAGCTTTAGTTTCAGATTCTTCCTTCTCTAATTTAAGGAGATCCTCCTCCATCCTTTTGTAGAAGGACTCCAATATTTGTCCCCTATATTGTGTAGGGTAAAAAATAGATTTGGGCTTAAAGCCCATGTGACTACCCACTAAAAGTTCATCTGCCAAACTTTCAGATTCTAATGTGTATAAATTCAAAAAAATCCCTGGCTTGAGTTGGATTTTATATATATATATATATATATATATATATATATATATATATATATATATATATAACTGCAGTTCTGTACTATATATACAGTATATATACTGTATATATATATATATATATATATATTACTGCAGTACTGTACTTTATATATACTACTACTGCAGAACTGTACTATATATATATATATATATATATATATATATATATACACACACACACACACTACTGCAGTACTGTACTATATATATTCTGCTACTGCAGTACTGTACTATAAATATAAACTACTACAGTACTATACTATATATCTGCTACTACTGCAGTGCTATACTAAATATATATCTGCTACTGCAGTACTGTACTATATATCTGCTACTACTGCAGTACTGTACTATATATCTGCTACTGCAATACTGTACTATATATCTGCTACTGCAGTAGTCCTCATAAAGGCATCTGCTATTACAGTATCTCCTGTATCTGACATAACAATAACTACTTCCAAAAACGCTCATACAGTGTATCTGTAATTACACAATATGTGCCAGAGACACAACCACTACAACGTGTTGGCAATAGCTCTCAGACAATGCATCTTCCCAATAACAATAACTCTTGTACGATGCATTATACCTCACATTGAATCTTATACAACAACACTTGAGAACTTTTATATAGAATATATTAGAAACATGCTATAAAGGCTGTAGAAATAATTCAAATGATATAGAACTGCATAATAATTCTGCTATGTCATAATACTGTAGACCAGGGCTGTCCAACACAGGACTCAGGACCATCATTTAGATTTCTGGTGCTATTATCTGTTCCCCATACACAATTATATTATAAAATGAGAAAAAGTTATTCGGATATATGCTATAAAGTTTTGGAACTACCACGTAGGGTTAATTTGGGAGCCATGTCCGGAGCTGTTACTGTTGCAACATGCAGCTGGTGATAGAGCTAGTTGGTAATTAAGTATATATAACAAATCTGTCCACAATATATTGCTAGTTTAAATGCAGAAAATAGGGTTAAAGGTACTTGCTTAACCCTTATACAACAAGCAATGATATATTGTATTACATATACTCTTAATTCCACTGTGTGCTACACCTTTTGGGTAGTATAATTGGAAAATTTCACATTATGGGTAAACCAGAACTTAGCACTTAGCCCGGCCAGCCTTCCACTAGCCCAGAAATCAGAACAAGGGTCTAGAGGGAATAAAACTTCCAGCTAAGTCTAGACCAGTCCCTGTGTACTGTACCATCTCTGCCATGTAGCGGTTATTCTGACTGTGCCTGTTTGATAACGTCAGCACTTGGCTGAAGCTTGGCTGTAGCTGCCATCCGGGGCTCCTCCTCCTCCCGAGTTCTCCTACTCTGTAGTATCCGTCTGTAGCTCCCGGGCAATCCGGCTCCCTGGCGTCTTTTTCAGTCGGCTGCTCTATCACTCACGCTGCTCAGCTCTGGGGCTCCTCCCTCTGGTTTCCGGGTCAACAGTATCCCTTGTCAATCCTCACAGGTGGGCCAGGTATTAGTGAATGGAGTCCCTGTACTACACAGGTATATCAAAAAAACATGGAAGTCCCGAAATCTCCACAATAGTCAATAAAATGCTGATAACTGATGTCTAAAAGAAAAAAATCTTTATTAAATATCCATAAAAGAAGGCAAAATTTCCCTCCCTTTTTACCAGTTTTACCTAGGAGGGAAATTTTTCCTTCTTTTTTGGATATTTAATAAAGTTTTTTTCTTTTAAACATCAGCTATCAGCACTTTATTGACTATTGTGGAGATTTCGGGACTTCCATGTTTTTTTGACAATTATATTATATTTAGCAAGTTATTGTAGACGTACGTCACATGTCTATTCTTTGATAGTATAACTAACTTAGCATTAAGGGTAAATATACTGCTTTCCAGACTATGTCCTATTGTGCCCCTATGGTTACACTTTGATTCATCTCATTGATTATCCAAATGTAAAAGTAAATGAAGCTCCCTCCAAGCACAGTAAATATTAGAAGTAAATACTCAGAATATGTGTATATGCCCAGACATTTTGTATAATATAGTACAGCTGTAATTGCATTTTTACTATATAAAACTGTATTCCACTGGATTTTATTTTAATTTGTTTATTCAAATATATACTTTGCATATCATTATAACATACATTTATTCCCTGGATAGAAAGTTGGGTAGGAGTAATATTTTTTTAACAACAAAAGTATGACGGCACCTGACCATCACAGCTCTAAGAGCTAGTTGGACACCCCATTCCAGAACTATGGGCATTAATATGGAGTTGGCCTCCCCTTAGCAGGTAGAACAGCCTCTTCTAGGAGGGCTTTCTACAAGATTTTGGAGAGTGCCTGTGGGACATTGTGCTCATTCAGCTACAAGAGCGTTTGAGGTCAGGCAGTGATGTTAGACTAGAAGTCATTTCAGTTTGCAAGTTGATATACAGCACGTGTACAGCAGTTCTGCATGGAAACCCATGTCATGAAGCGCACAGTTCTTGTGAAGATGTTTCCAGGGGCAGGTTAGAACTCTGTAGTGAGTGATTCAACAGACGACAGGTGAATTCTATACACTTTAGTATTAAATAAACAGACCTGCTCTGTGAGTTTGTGTGGTCTAACACTTTGTTGCTCCTAGATGTTTCCACTTCACAATAACAGAACTTACAGTTGACTAGAACTGGTAGGGCAGAAATTTCATGTACTGGATTGTGACAAAGATGCCATCCTATGACAGTGCCACGTTTACAGTCACTGAGCATTTCATGTGCTGGATTTTAAGCACCTGTTAACAATAGGTGTGGCACCTGAACTCAGTAATTTATAGGGGTGTCCACCTGTGCTTTTATATATTAAAACTGGGATCTTAGTCACACAATATGGCCATATTCTGCTTAGCCAGTCATCAACTTACAAGGTGTCCCAATGTTGACAGGTTTTAACACTACAATACTTTGCCTTTATGGGCTGATTCATTCCTTCTTCTCTCTATAAAGCAGAATCCCTGGCTTTATATACAGCTCCAATACACTGTCATGAGCCCACTTGAACTTGGTCGGGTGCTTTAACTAATGAAATCTGGTCAGTCTTTCTTTTTTAAATAGAAATCCACAAAGTTTGGTTCAGCCCACTTAACAAAAAGAGTTCAAATACATTTTTGAGAGTGCAGCCAATGAGACCAAATAGTTATGCTCTCCCAAAGATTTAAACTCTATTTGTGTGCGCTAAAGCAAACTTTGGGATCCTGTCTGCTCAGTTTTGCGGCAAGCGAGCAGCGAACACTGTACGTCTGCTGCTCTGATGTATCATGACACACACTTGTGTATGCAATGTGTCTCCCTTCTCAAGAATGCCCTGTCAATCACTGCAAACTAAAGTGCTATATCTGCCAACTCAGAGGTGGTGGAGAGGGGATAAGAAAAAGTCTGGTGACCGCTGCTTCTTACACTGCGGAAGGCAGTACACTGAGCGCTATGCATTTCATGTCAAATATAACAAATGCTTTGTAATTTATATTCTTATTGCCTTATCCATGTTTCTGAAACATTACAAAAAGAAAATAATTTTCCACAGGATGATGAATAAAAAAAAAGCATTATCTCACTCTACACTAAGCTAACACCTTAAACATTACCAAGGAACACCTTGTTTATTTAATTCACTGACTCCATGATAGCCATTGTTTTTGTTTTATGTAGTATGCAATACACAACCAAAAATCTATATCTTAGTGTGTTGCACTTTCACAAGCATAAATCCAGCTTAGAAAAGAACCGAATGCCACGAGCCGCCACCTTCTAACGCATTTTGGAGGCATCTGAAACCTCTAAATGCACATATCTTTTTGTTACAGATTTTTTTAATGTATAACTAAATGCAGTACTACCCACAAAACAGAAATATGCAATGTAAATGGAAGAAAACATGCATTTCATTATGTATGTATGCATTGGTCTCTCCTCATAGTAATGCAGAGAAAAACCCCTTATTCAACAAGCTTTAATAGGCCCAGTCCAGAGTACCCACTGATCATGCTCACCCCTGCATCTAAAAGCTTAAAGGGACAGTCTACACCAGAATTTTTATTATTTAAAAAGATAGATAATCCCTTTATTACACATTCCCTAGTTTTATACAACCAAACAGTTATATAAATACACTTTTTACCTCTGTGATTACCTTGTATCTAAGCCTCTGCAAACTGCCCCATTATTTTAGTTCTTTTGACAGATATGCATTTTAGCCAATCAGAACTGGCTCCCTGGAACTCCACGTGTGTGAGCACAGTGTTATCTATATGACACACATGAACTAACACCCTCTAGTGGTGAAAAACTGTCAAAATGCCCTGAGAGAAGAGGCGGCCTTCAAGGGCTTAGAAATTAGCATATGATCCTCCTAGGTTTAGCTTTCAACTAAGAATACCAAGAGAACAAAGCAAAATTGGTGAAAAAAGTAAATTGGAAAATTGTTTAAAATTACATTGTCTATCTGAATCATGAAAGTTTATTTTGGACTAGACTGTCCCTTTAAATAGGCATTAAACACTAAATAAATCTTATAAGCACAATACGAAGGTTATTACCTGTCTCCCTTGTAGTCATGGTTGCCACCATGTTGAAATCTAGCTTTTACTACATTCCAGTGCTAAACTCTCCTAAAGATACCTGCAGTGTAACCTAGGGGGTGCATGAGATGTATTTAATGTTTAGTGTCTGTAAAGGGACAGTCTACACCTGAATTGTTATTGTTTAAAAAGATAGATAATCCCTTTATTACCCATTCCCCAGTTTTGCATAACCAACACTGTTATATTAATATACTTTTTATCTCTGTAATTATCTTGCATCTAAGCCTCTGCAGACTGCCCCCTTATTACAGTTCTTTGGACAGACATTCATTTTAGCCAATCAGTGCTGACTCAACTCCACGGTAGTGAGCATAATGTTATCTATATGACTGCGCTGTCTAACTGTCAAAATGCACTAAGATAAGAGGCAATTCAATGGCGTAGAAATTAGCATATGAGCCCACCCAGGTTTAGCTTTCCACAAAGAATGCCAAGAGAACAAAGCAAATTTGAGGATAAAAGTAAATTGGAAAGTTGTTTAAAATGACATGCCTAATTGGAATCATGAAAGTTTCATTTTGACTAGACTGTCCTTTTAAGTTCTTAAAACCTTGTCTTGTCTCTGCGCTTTCCTCCTCCTCTGACAAGATTCATTGTATAATACTTTTGAGTGTCTGTGTAATGTGTATGTTCTTAGCACTTGGTGAAGCATAGCAACGGTCATGTAGCTTTCTAAAGCATCTGAAATATGTTTATATAAACCTATATACAGTTGTCCAGTAATGATGTACAACTGATAGCCCTATTGCTGCAAAGACATTTTCACACCTCTGTGTTAGAACTATTTTTCATTGTTTGGACTTTATTTTCTGTGAGGAACACACACAAATTATACCAGAAATAACTTTACCTTGCATAAAAATCATAATATAGGAACATGGCACCAAATTAAATAAACAAGAAAATAGAGACGCACCCAACTGAGACAGAACAAAAGCTAGAAAAACTTCTGTGCTTATCCACAAGGCCAATACCACTTATGGACAGACATTGTCCTAAATTAAGTTTATATCAGAAAGCTCTCAATGTGGATGTGAGCTAACCACAACTGATATTTCTGACAATTACTATAATACTGGTGGGATATGGCTGATCTGCTGGATGGCAATTACTGGAATTCAGGTGGAATGGCTTTGTGCGCGGGAAAATTATTAGAATAAAAAATAATTAATATTTAATAAATTTGAAAAAAAGAAGATGGAGGGGAGGAAGACAAACAGCGACTTAAGTCCATCTGAAGGAATTAGGAAAACTACTAAAAAGAGACAGGTAAAGGGAAGAAAATAAATGAAATATAAGAGAGATTTTTTTTTTTAAGATTTTCTTTTTTTATATACTTTAATTCCAGTATTTCAATCCAAGACTATACCAACTTCTGCTGGCTTTAGAATGGAAGCATCTTCCACTGAGCAGCGCGTCGGGCAGGAGGGGTTAAAAATGCAGTACTACGCAACGTGTGTAAGGAGATTGTAATTTAACTCCTCCTCCGTCGGTTTTCACTGATGTCCAGGCAGGCACTGTAGGGAGTTGAGACATGACGGGGTTGATACCCTCAGAGGAGATTGATTCCTGCTTGATGGTGTCACGGACCACCAACATCTTTTCACAGACCACCAGTGGTCCACGGACCACTGGTTGGCGACTGCTGCTCTAGGACATATGTGCAAGGAGTCCACGTCTGGTGTCCCCTTTTTACTCATAGGGAGACCCAAGAGTAATTTGCATACAAAGAAAATAGAGCAGCACTCAACTGAGACAGAATAAAGGCTAGAAAAACTTCTGTGCTTGTCCACAAAGCCAGTGCCACTCAGGGTACAGTCTCTTTTAGCACATTATACCTTTCACAGAGAAAAAATATCCTGTAGCATATCAGTCTGATTCTGCCCAATGACAGTACAGCGCGAAATACCAGGCAATTCTTCTCTGAACAACAACAGTGAGGTGCAGTTGCATCTCTCTAGGGCATATGTGCAAGGAGTCCACGTCCACCAAATGAAATTAAAAAACATAATTTATGCTTACCAGATAAATTCCTTTCCTTCTTGGCTGGGAGAGTCCACAACTTCATTCCTTACTGTTGTGAAATACAACACCTGGCCACCAGGAGGAGGCAAAGACACCCCAGCCAAAGGCTTAAATATCCCTCCACTTACCATATCCCCCCAGTCATTCTTCCGAGGGAAAAAGGAAAAGTAGGAGAATCATCAAAAACACAAATTACGGGCGGGGTCGTGAAAAGGAATTTATCTGGAAAGCATAAATTATGTTTTCCTTCCATAAGGCAGGGAGAGTCCACAACTTCATTCCTCACTGTTGGGAAAACTATAACCAGCTCCAGAGGACACTGAACGAATAACGGGAGGGAACAGAAAAAAAGAAAAAAAAAGGGAAAAAAAAGAAGAAAAGAGGTGGACCCTATTTGTGGGCACTGCCTGCAAAACTTTTCTCCCGAAAGCTGCTTCAGCCGAAGCAAACACATCAAACTTGTTAAATTTAGAAAAAGTGTGTAAGGAGGACCATGTAGCCGCCTTACAAATCTAATCCATTGAGGCTTCGTTCTTAAAAGCCCAGGAGGAAGCCACTGCTCTAGTGGAATGAGTCGTAAACCTCTCAGTAGGCTGTTATCCCGCTGTCTCATAAGCTAAGGGGATGACACTCCTCAACCAGAAAGATAGAGAAGTCATAGTAGCCTTCTGCCCTTTACGCTTCCCTTTATAGATGACAAATAAAGAAGAAGATTGTCTGAATTCCTTAGTAGCCTGAAGATAGAACTTCAAGGCATGAACCACATCTAGATTGTGAAGCAAACGTTCCTTCGCTGAAGAAGGATTAGGACACAAAGAAGGAACAACAATCTCTTGATTAATGTTACGATTCGGCACCACTTTAGAGAGGAAGCCTAATTTAGTGCGTAAAACCGTTTTATCAGCATGAAAAAACAGATAAGGGGGGTCACATTGCAAAGCAGATTTCTCAGAAACTCTGCGTGCAGAAGCAATAGCCAACAAAAAAAACAAAAACCTTCCAAGATAACAATTTAATGTCTACAGTATGCATAGGCTCAAACGGAGCCTGCTGCAAAACACTAAGAACAAGATTGAGGCTCCAAGGCGGAGCCCCAGATCTCAACACAGGTCTGATCCTAGTCAGAGCCTTAACAAAGGACTGCACATCCGGCAGCTCAGTCAATCTTTTGTGCAGTAACACAGACAGGGCTGATATTTGTCCTTTCAGGGAACTAGCAGATAAATCCTTCTCCAGTCCATCCTGGAGAAAAGATAAAATTCTGGCAACCTTAACCTTATGCCAGGAAAAACCATGCTCTTCACACCAGTACAAGTATGTCCTCCACAGTTTATGGTAGATACGTTGAGTAACTGGCTTACGAGCTTGAACCAGAGTGTCGATAACACTCTCTGAAAACCCTCTCTTGGCTAAGACTAATCTCTTGGCTAAGTTCAATCTCCATGCAGTCAGCCTCAGAGAATCTATATCTTGATGAACAAAGGGACCCTGTATCAGCAGTTCTCTGCGACAAGGTAACCTCCACTGAGGAGATGAAGACATCCCCACCAGATTCGCAAACCACTTCCTTCGCGGCCACGACGGAGCAATCAGAATCACTGATGCTCGCTCCTGCTTGATGCGAGCCACCACACGAGGGAGAAGCTGTAATAGAGGAAAAAGATATATGAGTCTGAACCTCCATGGTACTGACAGGGCATCTATCAATTCCGCCTGAGGATCCCTCCATCTCGACCCGTACCTGGGTAATTTGGTATTGAGGCGGGATGTCATGAGATCTTTCTCCGGTGTCCCCCCACTCGCTGCATATCTATAATATTTTCTGATTGGAATCTAATAAACTGGGACAAACCCAGAAGAGGCCAAGCCTTCAAGGCATTGAAGATTGCCCGTAGTTCCAAAATATTGATCGGAAGGCAGGACTCCTCCTGAGTCCACAGACCTTGTGCCGTCTTGGCACCCCAAACGATCTGTTGAGACATATCTTAATGGTCACCGTTCCATTGTCTCAGCATGCATAGTTGTAAGGGTCTCAGGTGGAATCTGACAAAAGGAATGATGTCCATGCAAGACACCATGAGTCTGATCACATCCATACACTGAGCCACTGAGGGTCTCAAGGAGGCCTGGAGGGCAAGACATGCAGAAGTTAGCTTGCAACGTCTCTGATCTGTGAGGAATATTCTCATGGATATAGAGTCTATTATTGTCCCCAGGAAATTCACCCTTGTACTTTGAGTAAGAGAATTCTTTTCCAAGTTTATCTTCCATTCATGTGATCGAAGAAGATTGAGAAGGGACTCCGAATGTTCTTCCGCTAGACGAAAAGATGGTGCCTGTACCAAGATATCGTCCAGGTAAGGCGCTACTGCAATACCTCGTGTTCTGGCAACAGCTAGAAGAGCCCCCAGAAGATTTGTAAATATCCTTGGAGCAGTAGCTAGGCCAAACGGAAGAGCTATGAACTGGAAGTGCTGGTCCAGAGAAGCAAACCTCAGGAACTGAAAATGTTCCCTGTGAATAGGGACGTGAAGGTATGCATCCTTCAGGTCTATTGTGGTCATAAACTGTCCTTCCTGAACCAGAGGAAGGATTGACCGTATTGTCTCCATCTTGAAAGAGGGAACACTCAGAAACCTGTTTAGGCACTTTAGGTCCAGAATTTGACGAAAAGTTCCCTCCTTCTTTGGAACCAAGAAAAGGTTTGAATAAAACCCCAAACCTCTTTCTGCTGTAGGTACCGGGACAATTACTCCTAGACAGGAGAGATCCAGTATGCAACCTAAGAAGGCAGCCCTCTTTTCTGCTCTTGTAGACAGACTGTAGAGTAGGAAGCTGCCCCTGGGCAGATGAGAGTTGAATCCTATCATGTATCCTTGAGATACAACCTCCAGGACTGAAAAAGAGATAGTCTGCCCCCTACTCGATTGGGGGCCACCCCTTCATTCTGTTTGGACTTATTCCAGGAGTGAGCCGGCTTCCAACAACTCTGCTCGGACTTGGATGAGGATTGCTGTCATTGTGACTTGTCAGCATGAAAGGAATTAAAAATAGACAGTTGCCGTCCCTTAGGCTTATTCTTCTTATCCTGCCGTAGGAAGGCACCTTTCCCTCCGCTAACCATAGAGATAATGGAGTCCAGCCCTGGACCGAATAAAATCTTCCCCTTGAAGGGAAGAGAAAGGAGTCTGGATTTAGAAATCATATCTGCAGACTAAGACTTCAACCAGAGAGCTCGGCGGGCTAGAACCGCAAAGCCAGAAGCCTTTGCATTTATGTGAATAATCTGCATATTTGCATCACAGATGAAAGAGTTAGCAATTCTCAGTGCTTTAATTCTATGCTGAATATCCTCGAGGGGAGTCTCCATCTCAATGAGCTCCGACAGAATGTCACACCAGAAGGTAGCTGCTCCAGCAACCGCAGCTACAGCTGCCGCCGGTTGAAATAAAAACCCTGTATGTTGAAACATCTTCCTCAGAAAGTTACCATTTTCTTATCCATAGGCTCTCTAAATGAAGTACTATCCTCCAGAGGGATATTAGTATGCTTAGCCAGCGTAGAGATAGCACCATCCACCTTAGGGATAAGGACCCACAAATCTAATTGAGAGTCAGGGACCGGGAATAACATTTTAAAGACAAGGGGGAACAAGAAGTTCCTACTCTTTCCCATTCATTACTAATAATGTTCACCATCTTAACTGGCATAGGAAAAGTCAGAGGGACCTTCCTATCACCATAAACCCTGTCTAATTTAGGGATCTTAGGTTCCTCAGGGAGTGTAGCCTCTGGAACCTCTAGCGTAGACAGAACCTCCTTTAATAAAAAAAACGCAGATGCTCAATTTTAAATCTAAAGGAGGGTTCCTCTGTTGAAGGAGGTTTAGAAACTGAAGTCTCTGACTCAGAAAGTTCACCCTCTGAAGCTACAGAGGTTAACTCATCCTCGGATAGCTGGGAGATAGTAGCTAAATCCGACAAATATTTAGATGACTTTAGGTCAGGAGAACTATGTTTAACCTTTCTCTTGCATTTGTTAGAGTGAGGTAAGGCACTCAGGACAGCAGACACCGCTGATTGTAACTGCGTGGTAAAATTTGCTGGAAAAAGGCCCCCTCCAGATGGAGGATTAGTTGAGCTGCGGGGAACTGCATGTAGAGCGGATAATGTAGAAAGGGTAGTAATTTCTCGGGACCCAGATTCCTGAGAAGTAGATGGCTCAGAGGGGCTAATAGCGCTATGAGTATTAGCAGGCTTGTCTCCCTTCTTAGACTTTAGAACAGTGTTTAGGCAAATGGAACAAAATTGAGCAGGCGGGCAAACCATTGCCTTCCTACAATATAAACAGGAATTATTAATCAGTATAGAAGAGGCGGAACCTTCTAATGTAGTATCAGAGTCCTCCATAGCTTTGTATATACCCACAGAAGGACAAACAAAAAGAAACGCTTTTATTTAAAAAAACGGCACCTTAATACTAGTTCCAATGGCTGGGGCACTCACCACCTTCTAGACAGCTAACAGTGAAAACGCTCTCCTCAGGAATTATGTCTGCAGCAGGATCCTAGGAAATTAAAGAGCCTCACCCGGTCACTTGGGGTGTAAGACAGGACTTCCCCTGCTATGAAAAGGGCGATAAGCTATTATGAGCAGCGCAACACTTCAAAAACTAAAGTGAAACCTGTTTGTTCCAAGCCAAAAAACACACAGTCTGTGAGCCCAAACAAAAATCTCACATTAAGTTATATATATATATATATATATTCTGTTGGTAGTTTTCAATAAATAAAATATTTAGTTTGAATTAATGCATCTTTTTTTATCACTCTTTGGCATATATAGAATCTGTATTATTATATTCCGTACATGCCGGCCTTATATGTATACATGGTCTAGAGAATGAATAAGTTGTGGCCATAATTGTTCAGTGAAATGTTTATGGGAACTATAATTACTAGACTACATGTCTGAGATATGCCAGGACAGTGATCTATTGGGCTTGTTTATAGCATTTCTTCAATATCTCTAATCTTCCTTTTTTTTTCAGAAAAGTACATGGATTTTGACTTAAATGATCAGGAAGAAATTGGTGAGTGACTTAGTAAAACAGCTTGTTTTAAATTCCCTTTACGAAGCATAAGAAACCAAAAGCCTTTTAATACATAACAGTTATATGACAATGATAGCCAATGTATAGCTGGTAATTGTAGAACAAGTAAATAACAGGACTGTAGCACAATGTAGTCTGTGGACCTGATTATCAGAGAAGGTTTCTGTGAAGCTTAATATAAGAGCAACTTTTCACTAGTTATGTTTCAACACATTTTTCTTTGAGTAATTTTGTGTGGAAGAGTTTGGAAATACTGAAATACTTTTTGTAAAAACACTGACATCAGCTAAAAAGCCTGTGCGAAAAAAAAATATTCTGTCAGCATAACTCAGGTCACCGCTTCTATAACCTTCACCACTAATAAATAAATAAAGTAATTAAAAGCACTTACCTTATTATTCATATTAACAGCCCAGTTACTTTGTAACATAAATTTAACAAAAAATATCCAAGGGACATTCGTGTAAAAAAATAAAATGCAGTATTCTGATAGTATGTTTTATTGTTAAATACTTTTTTTGTTATCAGTGCTCTAAATATTTAGCTCCCACTGCTTGTTTAACAAACCATGATATGACATTTTTAACAATGTACAACTATTATGTGATTAACAAAACAAATAAACTTTATTTACAAAAATAATTTTCTTTTTTAACCTCTTAAGGACATATGACGGATTTTTTCCGTCATAATACCATTGAGCAAACTGAAAGCTGTGTCCTTAAAGGGTTAAATAAGCATTAACTTACAATAACCTGACACTTCTCCTGAGCAGCTCTTTGCAGTCAGATGTGCCGTTCACATGAGCAGAGCTAACAGATTTTCACTCACCTATCATTCCTTTTCCATTTAGACATGATGGCTCTAAAGATGATGATGGAGAAACTCGGGGTACCCAAAACCCACTTAGAAGTGAAGAAGATGATTGAAGAGGTGACAGGTGGAGCCAAAGCTGCCATCGGCTACCGGGACTTTCTGCAGATGATGCTGGGGAAACATTCTGCAGTGTTAAAACTGTGAGTACTTTTTCCTCTATCCAGACCTGAGATATAGAACAACTGTGTAACCAAATGGACCAATAACTGATATAAAATTACAAAAAACTAAATTAATTTCTACTAACAACATCTAATTTGTTTTTAAAGCAGATATAAGTAAAAACAGAATTTATGTTTACCTGATAAATTTCTTTCTCCAACGGTGTGTCCGGTCCACGGCGTCATCCTTACTTGTGGGATATTCTCTTCCCCAACAGGAAATGGCAAAGAGCCCAGCAAAGCTGGTCACATGATCCCTCCTAGGCTCCGCCTACCCCAGTCATTCGACCGACGTTAAGGAGGAATAATAGCATAGGAGAAACCATATGGTACCGTGGTGACTGTAGTTAAAGAAAATAAATTATCAGACCTGATTAAAAAACCAGGGCGGGCCGTGGACCGGACACACCGTTGGAGAAAGAAATTTATCAGGTAAACATAAATTCTGTTTTCTCCAACATAGGTGTGTCCGGTCCACGGCGTCATCCTTACTTGTGGGAACCAATACCAAAGCTTTAGGACACGGATGAAGGGAGGGAGCAAATCAGGTCACCTAAATGGAAGGCACCACGGCTTGCAAAACCTTTCTCCCAAAAATAGCCTCAGAAGAAGCAAAAGTATCAAACTTGTAAAATTTGGTAAAAGTGTGCAGTGAAGACCAAGTCGCTGCCCTACATATCTGATCAACAGAAGCCTCGTTCTTGAAGGCCCATGTGGAAGCCACAGCCCTAGTGGAATGAGCCGTGATTCTTTCGGGAGGCTGCCGTCCGGCAGTCTCGTAAGCCAATCTGATGATGCTTTTAATCCAAAAAGAGAGAGAGGTAGAAGTTGCTTTTTGACCTCTCCTTTTACCTGAATAAACAACAAACAGGGAAGATGTTTGTCTAAAATCCTTTGTAGCATCTAAATAGAATTTTAGAGCGCGAACAACATCCAAATTGTGCAACAAGCGTTCCTTCTTTGAAACTGGTTTCGGACACAGAGAAGGTACGATAATCTCCTGGTTAATGTTTTTGTTAGAAACAACTTTTGGAAGAAAACCAGGTTTAGTACGTAAAACCACCTTATCTGCATGGAACACCAGATAAGGAGGAGAACACTGCAGAGCAGATAATTCTGAAACTCTTCTAGCAGAAGAAATTGCAACTAAAAACAAAACTTTCCAAGATAATAACTTAATATCAACGGAATGTAAGGGTTCAAACGGAACCCCCTGAAGAACTGAAAGAACTAAATTGAGACTCCAAGGAGGAGTCAAAGGTTTGTAAACAGGCTTGATTCTAACCAGAGCCTGAACAAAGGCTTGAACATCTGGCACAGCTGCCAGTTTTTTGTGAAGTAACACCGACAAGGCAGAAATCTGTCCCTTCAGGGAACTTGCCGATAATCCTTTTTCCAATCCTTCTTGAAGGAAGGATAGAATCCTAGGAATCTTAACCTTGTCCCAAGGGAATCCTTTAGATTCACACCAACAGATATATTTTTTCCAAATTTTATGGTAAATCTTTCTAGTTACAGGCTTTCTGGCCTGAACAAGAGTATCGATAACAGAATCTGAGAAACCTCGCTTCGATAAAATCAAGCGTTCAATCTCCAAGCAGTCAGCTGGAGTGAAACCAGATTCGGATGTTCGAACGGACCCTGAACAAGAAGGTCTCGTCTCAAAGGTAGCTTCCAAGGTGGAGCCGATGACATATTCACCAGATCTGCATACCAAGTCCTGCGTGGCCACGCAGGAGCTATCAAGATCACCGACGCCCTCTCCTGATTGATCCTGGCTACCAGCCTGGGGATGAGAGGAAACGGCGGGAACACATAAGCTAGTTTGAAGGTCCAAGGTGCTACTAGTGCATCCACTAGAGCCGCCTTGGGATCCCTGGATCTGGACCCGTAGCAAGGAACTTTGAAGTTCTGACGAGAGGCCATCAGATCCATGTCTGGAATGCCCCAAAGTTGAGTGACTTGGGCAAAGATTTCCGGATGGAGTTCCCACTCCCCCGGATGCAATGTCTGACGACTCAGAAAATCCGCTTCCCAATTTTCCACTCCCGGGATGTGGATAGCAGACAGGTGGCAGGAGTGAGACTCCGCCCATAGAATGATCTTGGTCACTTCTTCCATCGCTAGGGAACTCCTTGTTCCCCCCTGATGGTTGATATACGCAACAGTCGTCATGTTGTCTGATTGAAACCGTATGAACTTGGTCCTCGCTAGCTGAGGCCAAGCCTTGAGAGCATTGAATATCGCTCTCAGTTCCAGAGTATTTATCGGTAGAAGAGATTCTTCCCGAGACCAAAGACCCTGAGCTTTCAGGGATCCCCAGACCGCGCCCCAGCCCATCAGACTGGCGTCGGTCGTGACAATGACCCACTCTGGTCTGTGGAATGTCATCCCTCGTGACAGGTTGTCCAGGGACAGCCACCAACGGAGTGAGTCTCTGGTCCTCTGATTTACTTGTATCTTTGGAGACAAGTCTGTATAGTCCCCATTCCACTGACTGAGCATGCACAGTTGTAACGGTCTTAGATGAATGCGCGCAAAAGGAACTATGTCCATTGCCGCTGCCATCAACCCGATCACTTCCATGCACTGAGCTACGGAAGGAAGAGGAACGGAATGAAGTATTCGACAAGAGTCCAGGAGCTTTGTCTTTCTGGCCTCTGTTAGAAAAATCCTCATTTCTGAGGAGTCTATAATTGTTCCCAAGAAGGGAACCCTTGTTGACGGGGATAGAGAACTCTTTTCCACGTTCACTTTCCAGCCGTGCGATCTGAGAAAGGCCAGGACGATGTCCGTGTGAGCCTTTGCTCGAGGGAGGGACGACGCTTGAATTAGAATGTCGTCCAGGTAAGGTACTACTGCAATGCCCCTTGGTCTTAGCACAGCTAGAAGGGACCCTAGTACCTTTGTGAAAATCCTTGGAGCAGTGGCTAATCCGAAAGGAAGCGCCACGAACTGGTAATGTTTGTCCAGGAATGCAAACCTTAGGAACCGATGATGTTCCTTGTGGAAAGGAATATGTAGATACGCATCCTTTAAATCCACCGTGGTCATGAATTGACCTTCCTGGATGGAAGGAAGGATAGTTCGAATGGTTTCCATCTTGAAAGATGGGACCTTGAGAAATTTGTTTAAGATCTTGAGATCTAGGATTGGTCTGAATGTTCCCTCTTTTTTGGGAACTATGAACAGATTGGAGTAGAACCCCATCCCTTGTTCTCTCAATGGAACAGGATGAATCACTCCCATTTTTAACAGGTCTTCTACGCAAAGTAAGAACGCCTGTCTTTTTATGTGGTCTGAAGACAACTGAGACCTGTGGAACCTTCCCCTTGGGGGAAGTCCCTTGAATTCCAGAAGATAACCCTGGGAGACTATTTCTAGCGCCCAAGGATCCAGAACATCTCTTGCCCAAGCCTGAGCGAAGAGAGAGAGTCTGCCCCCCACCAGATCCGGTCCCGGATCGGGGGCCGATATTTCATGCTGTCTTGGTAGCAGTGGCAGGTTTCTTTGCCTGCTTTCCCTTGTTCCAGCCTTGCATTGGTCTCCAAGCTGGCTTGGCCTGAGAAGTATTACCTTCTTGCTTAGAGGACGTAGCACCTTGGGCTGGTCCGTTTTTACGAAAGGGACGAAAATTAGGTCTATTTTTTGCCTTGAAAGGCCGATCCTGAGGAAGGGCATGGCCCTTACCCCCAGTGATATCAGAGATAATCTCTTTCAAGTCAGGACCAAACAGCGTTTTCCCCTTGAAAGGAATGTTTAGTAGCTTGTTCTTGGAAGACGCATCAGCCGACCAAGATTTCAACCAAAGCGCTCTGCGCGCCACAATAGCAAACCCAGAATTCTTAGCCGCTAACTTAGCCAATTGCAAAGAGGCGTCAAGAGTGAAAGAATTAGCCAATTTGAGAGCATTGACTCTGTCCATAATCTCCTCATAAGGAGGCGAGTCACTATCGAGCACCTTAATCAGTTCATCAAACCAGAAATATGCGGCTGTAGTGACAGGGACAATGCATGAAATGGGTTGTAGAAGGTAACCCTGCTAAACAAACATCTTTTTAAGCAAACCTTCTAATTTTTTATCCATAGGATCTTTGAAAGCACAACTATCCTCTATGGGAATAGTGGTGCGTTTGTTTAAAGTAGAAACCGCTCCCTCGACCTTGGGGACTGACTGCCATAAGTCCTTTCTGGGGTCGACCATAGGAAACAATTTTTTAAATATGGGGGGAGGGACGAAAGGAATACCGGGCCTTTCCCATTCTTTATTAACAATGTCCGCCACCCGCTTGGGTATAGGAAAAGCTTCTGGGAGCCCCGGCACCTCTAGGAACTTGTCCATTTTACATAGTTTCTCTGGGATGACCAAATTTTCACAATCATCCAGAGTGGATAATACCTCCTTAAGCAAAATGCGGAGATGTTCCAATTTAAATTTAAAAGTAATCACATCAGATTCAGCCTGCTGAGAAATATTCCCTAAATCAGTAATTTCTCCCTCAGACAAAACCTCCCTGGCCCCCTCAGATTGGGTTAGGGGCCCTTCAGAGATATTAATATCAGCGTCGTCATGCTCTTCAGTAACTAAAACAGAGCATCCACGCTTACGCTGAACAGGGTTCATTTTGGCTAAAATGTTTTTGACAGAATTATCCATTACAGCCGTTAATTGTTGCATAGTAAGGAGTATTGGCGCGCTAGATGTACTAGGGGCCTCCTGAGTGGGCAAGACTCGTGTAGACGAAGGAGGGAATGATGCAGTACCATGCTTACTCCCCTCACTTGAGGAATCATCTTGGGCATCATTGTCATTATCACATAAATCACATTTATTTAAATGAATAGGAATTCTGGCTTCCCCACATTCAGAACACAGTCTATCTGGTAGTTCAGACATGTTAAACAGGCATAAACTTGATAAGAAAGTACAAAAAACGTTTTGAAATAAAACCGTTACTGTCACTTTAAATTTTAAACTGAACACACTTTATTACTGCAATTGCGAAAAAACATGAAGGAATTGTTCAAAATTCACCAAACTTTCACCACAGTGTCTTAAAGCCTTGAAAATATTGCACACCAAATTTGGAAGCTTTAACCCTTAAAATAACGGAACCGGAGCCGTTTTAAGCTTTAACCCCTTTACAGTCCCTGGTATCTGCTTTGCTGAGACCCAACCAAACCCAAGGGGAATACGATACCAAATGATGCCTTCAGAAGTCTTTTTTAAGTATCAGAGCTCCTCTCACATGCGACTGCATGCCATGCCTCTCAAAAACAAGTGCGCAACACCGGCGCGAAAATGAGACTCTGCCTATGCTTTGGGAAAGCCCCTAAAGAATAAGGTGTCTAAAACAGTGCTTGCCGATATTATTATATCAAAATACCCAGAATAAATGATTCCTCAAGGCTAAATAAGTGTTAATATCAATCGATTTAGCCCAAAAAATGTCTACAGTCTAAATAAGCCCTTGTGAAGCCCTTATTTACAATCGTAATAAACATGGCTTACCGGATCCCATAGGGAAAATGACAGCTTCCAGCATTACATCGTCTTGTTAGAATGTGTCATACCTCAAGCAGCAAAGACTGCAAACTGTTCCCCCAACTGAAGTTAATGCTCTCAACAGTCCTGTGTGGAACAGCCATGGATTTTAGTTACGGTTGCTAAAATCATTTTCCTCATACAAACAGAATTCTTCATCTCTTTTCTGTTTCTGAGTAAATAGTACGTACCAGCACTATTTGAAAATAACAAACTCTTGATTGAATAATGAAAAACTACAGTTAAACACTAAAAAACTCTAAGCCATCTCCGTGGAGATGTTGCCTGTACAACGGCAAAGAGAATGACTGGGGTAGGCGGAGCCTAGGAGGGATCATGTGACCAGCTTTGCTGGGCTCTTTGCCATTTCCTGTTGGGGAAGAGAATATCCCACAAGTAAGGATGACGCCGTGGACCGGACACACCTATGTTGGAGAAATAACACTTAATGCAGGGCTAGACATTTCATGTGAACCAGGGGCCACAGCTCACAGAATTCTACTTCTGGCTCCAAACCATTTTTAGATTATTCTTTATGTACAGTAGAGGGACATGAAAGCTAACATTTATTTTTATTTTAAAACTTGCCTAATTCTCGTAGTTTTCTTGGATGAACGAGCAGCAATGCACTACTGGGATTTAGCTGAATACATTGGGTATGACAAGAGGCACATATGTGCAACCACCAATTAGCAGCTAGATCCCAGTAATGCATCACTTTGTTTTTTTAACAAAGGATAAAGAGCATAGCAAATTAGAAAATAGAAATAACAGTTTATGTTGTTTAAAATTGCTTCTCTAACTGAGGCCCAGATTACAAGTGGAGCAGTATTTAATGCTCCCACTCGCGTGCATCGGGTAGCGCTCATATTACAAGATGAAAGTAAAAGGTTTTTGCTTGTGCACTAACCCGATCCACACAAAAAGCTAAAAGTTAGGATATTGTGAGCATTAACGTATTCCCCCATAGCAATCAATGGAGTTAGCCTTATGGCATATTCTAAAGTGCGCTAACCTGACATGAAAATATGAATATTTCACATTCCAATGTTCTTCACATACCAGAATATGTTCTATTTATACATAAATACATATTTCAACAAATATCTGATGGTATTTTGGTACAATATATATCTATACCTTTATAAATAGATGATTACATATAGGTATAGACATACAGATATATCAATTTATAAATACTTAGAACATATTCTGCTCTGTGCAGAACATTGGAATGTGAAATATTTACAGTAAATACAATGTATAACACTTTATTAAATATGAATATTGCATGCATATGATTTTACATTTTTTCATCTCCTTTATTTTCTCTAAAACCTGAGATCTCCTATCTTTGAGCCTTTATAACTGTTTTTGTGCAATATTTTTTTAAATAATTTCTGTTAGATTTTGTTATTACTAGTCCTAAATCACACAGGCTATTTTCTGTAGTGCAGCTGTCCCACCCGCCCGGCCACGCCCCTGCCTGGTCACTCCCCGTCATGCCCCTTCCACCCGACCACGCCCCCATCACACCCACTCCCGTCCACCCTCTCTGCTGTCTGATCCTCACAGCCAGGTATGTTTGTCCTCGCGCAGTCTCTACTGTGCATAACAGCTTCGGACAAACATACCTGGCCTTTTATTATATAGGACGAGTGTAACTGTCATTTTCAATGTACTTTTGATGTGTCTTGTTACACTTTTTTGTTTACCAGAGCTCTGAGGACGAGCTAAACTCGACACGCTCAAACAGCCATGATAAACCCCTTAGTGCCACTCGTAATCTGGCCCTGAATGTTTTAACTTTACTCTCGCTTTAATGTAATTTCTGTCTTTGTTGCATCTCTAAAAAGGTTACATTTTAAAGTGTGTTACTTTTTTTAATGTTTTTCTAATTTAAAAACAAAGTTTTTGAATATTGATGATTTATGTGCACAAAATATATTTGTATGTTTTATTTTGGACAGGAACATGCATTAAAAAAAACATTTGAAATTCCATTAAGCAGAAAGATAAAAATATTATAATACCCCTTTAAGGTGCTTGAGACCAATCACTGCATGGTTATAAACACTTTACATAAATCTGTCCGTGCCTTTGAGGATTTTGGCATTGAAAAGTGTTTTGAACCTTATTTCAGGGGTGTCAGTGGTTAAAAGCATTTGCCTTTACTATAAATCATTCGGAGGAGGAACAGCTGTGTGCACCTGCTTTTTACATTAGCACATGGTAACGTAACCCTAAGGTTAATCAGAGACCAGCTACTAAAGATATGTTTGCTGTAAAACATCACAGTAATGAGCCGCAATGACAAGTAAGTTTCTTAACACCTGTTTGTCTGCAATATAACAACATATGGCTTCTACAGACAGAAACATAGAGAGACTGGATTTATTAAGAAACTGAGTGCCAGATAAGATGCGTACGATTACAAAGAAAAACAACATTTACATAATCAGATATATAGGGGCCGATTTATTAATGGCCAAATGCTGCTATATGCAGCTGTTATTGCATGAGCCTTCAGGCTCGCCGGAAACATAAGTTAAGAAGCAGCGGTCTTAAGACCGCTGTTCCTTAACTCGTCCGCCACCTCTGAGGTGGTGAACAGCAATCTGCCCAATCGCATACGATCGGGTTGATTGACACCCCCCCTGCTAGCGGTCGATTGGCCGCGAATCTGCAGGGGGCGGCATTGCACAAGCATTTCACAAGGAATGTTTGTGCGTTGATAAATGCTGTCGGCATTTATCGGTGTCTGGCGGACATGATCGTAACAGCAAATCATGTCCGCCAGACACATGAAAAATCGCCCCCCTAGAATCATATACACCAGGGAGTGGACTTATTTTAATAATGATGGACAGATTACAGCAAATATTATTGGACTATACAGTGTTTCCAAAATAAAATTATTTTGCCTTTTTTAAAGGAACAGGCTGGTCAAAATTAAACTTTCATGATTCAGAGCAGCAAATTTAAGCAACTTTCTAATTTACTCCTATTATCAATGTTGCTTCATTCTCTTAGTATCTTTATTTGAAAAAGCAAGAATGTAAGCTTAGGAGCCGGACCATTTTTGGTTTAGCGCTTAGTTTCTACCAATAGCCACCAAACAGCAAGCACTACCCAGGTGCTAAACCAAAAATGGGCCAGCTCCTAAGCTTACATTCAAATAAAGATAGCAAAGGAACAAAGACAAATTGATAATAGGAGTAAATTAGAAAGTAGCTTAAAATTGTTGCTCTATCTGAATCATGAACGCTTAATTTTGACTATAATATCCCTTTAAACTCTAACATTTAATATTTAGAACTGATTTGCTAATTATTTAAGACAATTCAGTAAATGTTGAGATATGATTTCTCCATCCTCTGCCTGCTTTGTGCTAAACAGGGCATGGAGCGGGTAGCTGGTATAGTGGCTTTCAGTGCAGCTGTGTGCAGATGTTAGCCTTGCAGCTTGCTTCCAGCATCCTGGCATGCGGGGATCTAGTACCAGGCAGATCAATTGACATGGGTTGTGACACGGAGCTGGAAGGGAGGGGGACGTTACTAGCACATAAAAGGCTTCACATTGCAACTCTTCTCTCAGCCGCAGCATCACTACAGATATTGTCTGCACGCAGGAAGTTCTGTGCTAAAAATAATTTTAGGATTTAGATGATAGATATCAAACAAAGAATTAGAGGAAGACCAGAGCACGTCTAAGTTCTTCTGAAAGCTGCATTATAACTCCTTTAAGGGACATGGAAACTAAACCTTTATGGTTCATATAGAACATACAGTTTTAAGAGCAGTTTCTTTGTTCTCTTGGTATCCTTTGTTGAAAATCATACCTCAGGAACACCAAGGCACTACTGGGAGCTAGCTTTTGTTTGGTGGCTACACACATATGCCTCTTGTCATTGGCTCAGCAGATGTGTTCAGCTAGCTCCGAGTAGTGCATTTCTGCTCTGGTGATAACTTCAAATATGTGTTTTACCCTTTTGCAGCTTGGTTAAAACGTACAAAATGTGCTTTTGGAATGGAGCAAAATTAAGTTTAGTAATATAGTTATTTTACAGTTTGAGCAAAAATATAAAACATAAATAAAGTGTCAGCACCTATAGTCTCTTCAAGAGTTACCTCCGCACTATGTGTGTATGACAAAGACCAATGAACCATAAAGTTCCAAAAACTTGTCAAACTTTTATATCCAAAATTTATCCGGCTACCAGTGCATATCATTCTTTGAGCAAAAATATAGCTTTGTTGTTCTTTGTCATTCTATGGGGCCCATTTATCAAAGGGCTTGCGGACCTGATCCGACACTGCGGATCAGGTCCGCAAGACCTCGCTAAATGCGGAGAGCAATACACTCTCTGCATTTAACATTGCACCAGCAGCTCACAAGAGCTGCTGGTGCAACGCCGCCCCCTGCTGACTCGCGGCCAATCGGCCGCCAGCAGGGAGCTGTCAATCAACCCGATCGTATTCGATCGGGTTGATTTCCGGCGATTCCTGTCCGCCTGCTCAGAGCAGGCGGACAGGGTTATGAAGCAGCGGTCTTTAGACCGCTGCTTCATAACTTGTGTTTCTGGCGAGTCTGAAGACTCGCCAGAAACACGGCCCTTCAAGCTCCATACGGAGCTTGATAAATGGGCCTGAAAGTATACAGAGACACTGAACATCATGGTCATCTGTACATTACAGTTCAGAGCCTGAATATTTTTACTAAATCAAATCACTTTGTAAATAATAACTTATATTAAAGGGATAGGACAACATTAAACTTGCGGGATTCAGATAGAGCATGTCATTTTAAGACACTTTTAAATTAAATTCTATTTTCAAATGCACTTTGGTCTCTTTATATCAGTTGTTGAAAAAGAATATGTACATACCATACACTACTGGGAGCTAGCTGCTGATTGGTGCCCGCACACATTTGTCTGATTGGCTGACTAGATGTATTCAGATAGCTCCTTCAGCAAAGGATATCAAGGGGATAAAGCAGATTTGATAATAGAAGTATAAAAATGTATGTTATATCTGAATACTGAAAGAAAGAACATTGTGTTTCATGCCCCTTTAAATAAACAAGATAAATGAACTAGCTAAAATGTAACAGGGCTGTAGATCTTTGAACATTTATGCAAATTCTACACCTTTGCAGAGATCACAAATCTATTTTTTCCTTATAATATGATACATTTCCAGCTCACACTTTCCTTGACTCTGCTGTTTAGTAGCCACAGTTCATTCCTGCAGTACTATTGAAGACCTAGAAGTCACCTGTTCTCCAGCAGACAATGAGGGTTGAAGGTTAAAGGATTACTTTCTGTTATAATTTTTAAAATAATAGAGAAATAGATAAGATAAGAAGTACTGCTATTTCTGCAGGCTCAGCACATTTACATGGGCATGTTCATTAGAACAATCGAATGAGGCTTTAATCCGCAAAATCAGCAATTACAGATTTAAAATTGAACCCACAGGAGCAATTTCCTAAACATTTGATACTCTGCAGCTACTATAAAAAAAAATTGGGGAGTGGGAACAGTGGGACAGAAAACGCTTTGAGATTTTTATATAAAATATTTAGTTATGCATAATGAAACAACTGCAATATATTTTAATCATTTATTTTGCCCCCTTTTCTTGTTATTTAGCTCTGAAAAATTGCAGCTTTTTTTTAATTCTCAGGACTTGGAATACACCTGCTGACTTCTTAAGGTTAAAAGAATATGAATCCCAAACATTTTATTTTGTGATTCAGACAGAACATACTATTATTTAAAAAAAAGTTTCCAATTTACTTCTATTATAAAATTTGCTTCGTTCCCATGATATTCTTTGTTAAAGAGATACCTAGGTAGCATCTGCAGCACTACATGGCAGAAATAACTCTAACATCTAGTGCTCTTGCAAATGGATAACATTTTTGTAAAACTGCTGATATATAATGCGCCAGAAATGGGCTCCTGAGCATACGTCCCTGCTTTTCAACAAAAGATACCAAGAAAGCAAAAAAAAATTGGTAATGAGAAGTAAATCAGAAAGTTGTTTAAAATCCCCTGCTCTATCTGAATCACCAAAGAAAAAAATTGGAGTTTAATATTTCTTTAACTCTGCTACATATCTGTCCCTAATTGGCTTTATCAGATAGCAACTGCAAAACAACTTTATACTAACGTTATGGCCATAACTAGCCTTGTTGTCAGCAAACTAAAGCCCAGATTGGCTCCTCCAAATAACATAAATGGTGGGGTTTAGCTATTGAAAAATAACTGCAGTAAAAAAGATATTTATTAAACTCTTAAGGACCAAGGACGTACAGTGTACATCCTACAAAAACTGTACCCCGTACGTCCTCAGGGTTTTAAAGCGCTGGAAGTGATCGTAATTGCTTCCAGCCTCTTTTAGGGTATTGCAGTGATGCCTTGATATTGAGGCATACTGCAATACCCTTTCTTAAGCATTTGATGCAGAGAGAGCCACTCTGTGGCCCTCTCTGCATCGGCCAGTGATGGTGCCAATCATTGGTTGGTGGGAGTCATTGCAGGGAGGCGAGTGGGCAGCCAATCGCTGGGAACTTCCGGCCGGTGGTGGATCTTATTCAAGGGAGCGCATGCGACCACTTAACAAGAAGTGGTGGGAGAGAAGTGTGGGAGAGGAAGGTGGGAGAGGGAGGGGGAATAATGTTGGGAAAGGGATCTGGGAGGGGGTAGGGTATTGAGGGGTGGGGGTAGCTACACTACAGGAAAAGTTATATTTATATAAAACATTTTATTTAAAAGTAGGTACTGGCTGCTGCCAGTACCCAAAATGGTGGCAAATAGTGAGAGGGGGGAGGGTTAGAGAGCTGTTTGGGGGAGGGGGGGGTTCAGGGAGGTTGGGTGGTAAGGGGGGATCTTAAACTGCAGAAAATATATAATTTATTTATTTTAATTTTATTTATTTTTTAAAAACAACAACAACAACAAAAAACTTTTATTTTTATACTGGCAGCCTTTCTGCCAGTAATAAATATGGTGGTGACAATAGCGAGGTGGGGGAGGGATGAGAGCTGTTTGAGGGGGGTCAGGGATGGATCAGGGGGTGTGATGTGTCAGGTGGGAGGCTTATCTCTACACTAAAGCTAAAATTAACCCTTCAAGCTCCCTACAAGCTACCTCATTAACCCCTTCACTGCTGGGCATAATACAAGTGTGGTGCGCAGCGGCATTTAGCGACCTTCTAATTACCAAAAAGTAATGCCAAAGCCATATATGTTTGCTATTTCTGAACAAAGGGAATCCCAGAGAAGCATTTACAACCATTTGTGCCATAATTGCACAAGCTGTTTGTAAATAATTTTGGTGAGAAACCTAAAGTTTGTGAAAAAGTGAACATTTTTATTTAATTTGATCACATTTGGCGATGAAATGGTGGCATAAAATATACCAAAATGGGCCTAGATCAATACGTTGAGTTGTCTACAAAAAATATATATATACTGTATATACATGTAAAGGGTTATTCAGGGATTCCTAACAGATATCAGTGTTACAATGTAACTTATGCAAATTTTGGGGGGGAAAAATGGTTTAGAAATAGCAAAGTGCTACCTGAACGTATTGCCCTATAACTTGCAAAAAAAGCAAAGAACATGTAAATATTGGGTATTTCTAAACTCAGGACAAAATTTAGAAACTATTTAGCATGGGTGTTTTTTGGTGGTTGTAGATGTGTAACAGATTTTAGGGGTCAAAGTTAGAAAAAGTGTGTTTATTTTATATTTTTTATAGTAAATTATAAGATATGAAGAAAATAATGGTATCTTTTTAATGACAAGAATAAAGCTATATAATATGTGTAGGTACAGTAAATGAGTAAGAGGAAATTTACAGCTAAACACAAACACAGCAGAAATGTAAAAATAGCCCTGATCCCAAATGGTAAGAAAATTGAAAAGTGCTGTGGTCACTAAGGCGTTTAAAAAATTAAGTCTTGGCTTCAATCTTATTCTATAGCAGCACAACAGCAATGGCTTGTAATTAAAAGTTGTTTACTGTCCCTTTAAGGGGAAACCAATTTTACAACACAATATCCCTTTAAAGTGAAGGTCAATTTCGATGAATTAGTGCCCGGTTTTTAATAATCCTATTAAAAACAAGGGCCCTTTAATTCATCAAAATCTTTCACTTGTTTTCTTTGAAAATGTACCTTTTAATCCTGACAGCCGCTCCAGTGATTGGCCCGGCCGTCGGAAGCCTCTTCATACGTCAGAAATGACGAATCCAGCTTCCACCAATCACGACTCCCTCCGGGGGAATCATGGCCTGAGGCAACGCTGTGATTGGAGGAAGTCGATTTCGTCATTTTGGACTCCCGAAGAGGGCTTGCGACGGGTGGAGGAAGCGCTGCAGCGGCTGTCAGGATTAAAAGGTAAGTTTTTGAAGAAATTGACCTTCAATTTAAGCCACACTTTGTATGTGATGAATGTGTAGTATGTTTTGTATCTGCAATATGCAACTTTTCATAACAGGTTCCACACCCTGTAAGGAAAACAGCCCATGCCCGTGTGTCATTACTGAATAATAAAAATGAATTCTTCCCTTATTGCAATCACATTTGCCATTCCTGTATAGATCAGGTTTATGAAACAAAAACCAGTTTGGTGGCATCTCTTGCACGCTCACAGTTTATCTAGCTTCTGTAATTCAATCAAAATAAGGAAACATAAGTGACTGAAACAGGAAGAATGTAAATTGTGAGATGACACATTAATAGTTTGGTAACTGTCACTGTGTATGTTCTGGGCACATATTTATCAAATGACAGGAGCGTATCTGTGATGTCAACAAATTATAAACACATCTAGAGTAGCGTGTAGGTAGTGTTTATCATTTGTATTTTGTTTGTTATTTTGTTGACTCAATTTCTTCAGCTTGGGTGAGGACAGATAAATACACTGATAACATAAGGCATAGAAAATAACATAGGAATGAAGACAAGCAATTTTGTTCTATTTTATATAATCCTCTAGCTATCATGCTAACTGCACAATGAAACTCAATACGTCCCTTTTATGTACTTATTAAGCTCTGAATTGCCCTGTATAATGCCACTTTGATACATACTTGTAAATAAATAAGCATATTACCATGGGGACTGTCTCCACGCCATGTATTTGTAGATCAGAGACATATTTCTGATTTTCCTAGAATCCTGTAAGTCATTTCATTGCCAATTTAGGCATGAAATAAAGAGAGAATTGGGTAGCATGTTTAACTTAGCCCTCATTCAATCTGTGTGAAACCTTTTCATTTTAAAAGAGACCTGGGAGCACGTTAAATCACCAGAGAGGGGTTTGGGAAGCTGGGTTAGTGTGTCACTACAAAGTGCAGTGTAAAATATTTATAACATACATCTTCTCAGTAATAATGCAGCCTGTTTATCACTCTCAGGAATGACCAGCTTGTTTGTTTGTTTTTTCAAACATCGGAAGCATTTTCACACACTCTAGTGTGAGTCGATCAAACTGATACACAAGAGGCAGAGAAGGGTCCTGTTCTAGAACCACAGATTCACCACAACAGGGGAAAAACTAGAGTGAGGTACCGATATGTGACAGAAAGGCTGTATGAGGAAGGCACAGTAGGTAATCTAAATCCGGGGTAGACATGATTCTTTGAAACTTGGAAGCCACTCAACATACTGAGGAACCAGTTATGCAATTTCTTAGGAGACCGCTAATGATTTTACAAAAGGGCAAAAGCCAAAATCACTGAAGTACCATTAAGTAGCCTCACTCATTACGGTTCCAAAGTATGAAACGGCCCATGATTGGCAGCTATGTGCAATTGCCACTTCTGATTGGCTCACTAGCTGAGTCCTGCTTGGAAACTGCAAAGCTTGACTGTCTCAAGCACAACTTTACCTATGTGTTAAAGATAAGACCAATAATACAATATTTACATGCACTTATTAATAAGAACATGCCATTTTCTGATTTAGAATGTCCCTTTTAGCGCAGAATTGTAATCAGATGTAGCCAATTGTCTTCAGTACTTTCTCACACTGTACAACACCTACTCAGCCTCTGGCATAATTTTAGAAGGATACATTAAAGCAGGGCTTGACATACCCAAATGCCAGGGAGCCACTGGCTCCTTAAAAGTAGACCCTGTCTCCCTGGTTTAGAGACCCCAAAACACCCATGGCGCCCCCCTCCATCAGCCTCACCTTAAATTAAGGCTTGTGAGGCTGGATCCTTTCTAGGCCTGTGAAATCCAATATTAGCCAAGCCATCACTCTAAAACCTCCTGCGAAGCCTATTTACCAATGACTTGACAAAGGGTGGTGGTGGGATTTTAGGGGAGAGGGAGTTAATTTCATGTGCAAGGCCGGCTGGAGCTGTCAGTAACATGAAGGACAAGTTGTGGGTCAAGTGGCTGTACAACGCAGCAGGTCCTCACCGTAGCCGCAGCCTTTTGACCTCTCCGCTTACCAGAATAGACAACAAACAATGAAGATGTTTGACGGAAATCTTTGGTTGCTTGTAAGTAGAACTTTAAAGCACGAACCACATCAAGATTGTGCAACAGACGTTCCTTCTTTGAAGAAGGATTAGGACACAGCGAAGGAACAACAATTTCCTGATTGATATTCCTATTAGAAACAACCTTAGGAAGGAATCCAGGTTTGGTACGTAAAACCACCTTATCTGCATGGAAAACAAGATAAGGTGAATCACACTGTAAAACAGATAACTCAGAAACTCTTCGAGCCGAAGAGATAGCTACTAAAAATAAAACTTTCCAAGATAGAAGCTTAATATCTATGGAATGCATAGGTTCAAACGGAACCCCTTGAAGAACTTTAAGAACCAAGTTTAGGCTCCATGGCGGAGCAACAGGTTTAAATACAGGCTTGATCCTGACCAAAACCTGACTAAATGCTTGAACGTCTGGAACATCTGCCAGACGTTTGTGTAAAAGAATAGACAGAGCATATATTTGTCCCTTTAAGGAACTAGCTGATAATCCTTTCTCCAATCCTTCTTGGAGAAAGGACAAAATTCTAGGAATCCTAATCTTACTCCATAAGTAACCCTTGGATTCACACCAACAAAGATATTTGCGCCAAATCTTATGATAGATTTTCCTGGTAACAGGCTTTCTAGCCTGAATCAGGGTATCAATGACTGACTTAGAGAAATTAGATTTGGATGCTTGAACGGACCTTGGATTAGAAGGTCCTGCCTCATTGGCAGAGTCCACGGTGGAACAGATGACATGTCCACCAGGTCTGCATACCAAGTCCTGCATGGCCACACAGGCGCTATCAGAATCACCGAAGCTCTCTCCTGCTTGATTCTGGCAACCAGACGTGGGAGGAGAGGAAACGGTGGAAATACATAAGCCAGATTGAAGGACCAGGGCACTGCTAGAGCATCTATCAGTACCGCCTGGGGATCCCGGGACCTGGACCCGTAACGAGGAAGTTTGGCATTCTGTCGGGACGCCATCAGATCCAATTCTGGTGTGCCCCATAGCTGAGTCAGCTGGGCAAATACCTCCGGATGGAGATCCCACTCCCCCGGATGAAAAGTCTGACGACTTAGGAAATCCGCCTCCCAGTTCTCTACTCCTGGGATATGGATTGCTGAGAGATGGCAAGAGTGATCCTCCGACCATCGGATTATTTTGGTTACCTCCATCATCGCTAGAGAACTCAGTGTTCCTCCCTGATGATTGATATAGGCTACAGTCGTGATGTTGTCCGACTGAAATCTGATGAATTTGGCTGCAGCTAGCTGAGGCCACGCCTGAAGCGCCTTGAATATCGCTCTCAGTTCTAGAATGTTTATCGGGAGGAGAGATTCCTCCCGAGACCATAAGCCCTGTGCTTTCAGGGATTTCCAGACTTCATCCCAGCCTAGCAGGCTGGCATCTGTCGTTACTATGAGCCACTCTGGCCCACGGAAACACATTCCCTGAGACAGGTGGTCCTGAGACAACCACCAGAGAAGAGAATCTCTGGTCTCTTTGTCCAGATGCAGTTGAGGAGATAAATCTGCATAATCCCCATTCCACTGTTTGAGCATGCATAGTTGCAGTGGTCTGAGGTGTAGGCGGGCATAAGGAACTATGTCCATTGCCGCTACCATGAGTCTGATTACCTCCATACACAAGTGATTAAAAGTTTTGATTTTCTGACCTCCGTCAGAAATATTTTAATCAGAAATCTATCCCTCAGATAACAAATCCCTTACCCCTACTTCAGAACATTGTGAGGGTATATCGGATACGGCTACTAAAGCGTCAGACGGCTCAGCATTTGTTCTTAACCAAAACGTTTTTTCCTATTAGTGTCACCAGTAACTATGAGCCCTTTATGCAAGCTTGGATTCCTCTTTTACTGAATACAGCTTACCTTTCCCTCATGGGGATATTGCCAGCCTTTTCTAGAAATAACATGGTCTGTCTAGAAAAAAATAGACTGAACATACCTTAATGCAGTTTAGCCTGCAAACTGTTCCCCCAACTGAAATTTTCCTGTACTCTTCAGCCCTTGTGAGAACAGCAGTGGATCTTAGTTACAAAATGCTAAAATCATCATCCTCCTTGCAGAAATCTTCATCCCTTTTCTGCCAGAGAGTAAATAGTACACACCGGTACCATTTAAAATAACAAACTTTTGCTTGAGAAAATAAAAACTAACATTTTTGTAACCACACTCCCTTTGCCCTTCCTAGCAGTTAAGTAGGCAGAGAGAATGACTGGGGGTGGAGCTAAGGGAGGAGCTATATAGACAGCTCTGCTGTGGGTGCTCTCTCTGCCACTTCCTGTTGGGAAGGAGAATATCCCACAAGTATGGATGAATCCGTGGAGTCGATACATCTTACAAGAGAAATTACTGCAAAATATGAGGATACGAGTAGATACGCAGATCTAAGGACCAAAATGTCACAGTTGTAATTTAAATATTATAGAGCCGGTAAGGCACTAGTGTGGTATGTAAGTTATTGATAAACGTACTAGTGTCTACTGGAGAAATGTAGATGGTTAATGTATTGGCTAAAGTTACTGGCCTATACAGTAAGTTCAATAGGATACTTAATCCATATAGACACTTGGAGATTCTCCTTAGAATTTATTGTTTGTATAGACAAAGGTAAGTATAATGTATGCTAGGTTAAGCATCTATATCAAGGTTATCAAAGATATACCGGCCTATACCTTTGATTATATTGAGTACTGAATCAGTATAGATCCTACGATTCTCCGTTTACTTATAGGTTGGTATACATAAAAGCAAACGCATTCAACGCTGGATAGAGGATGAATATCATAACACCTTATAAAGTACCGGCCTATACCTTTGAGGTTGAATACTTCTTATAAATGCATTTAAGCAGATATTTTTATAATAGCTTGTACTAATACCGGCCTATACCTTTAAGATTAATTGCTTATTGTAGATGCGTTTGAACAGATATTATTATAATAGCTTGTACCTATACCGGCCTATACCTTTAAGATGAAATACTTAATATGAATGTATGTAAGTATATATTATTGTAACAGCTTGTACCTATACCGGCCTATACCTTTAAGGTTAAATACTTTTTATAGATGCATTTAAGCAGATATTGTTGTGATAGTTAATACCTATACCGGCCTATACCTTTAACATTGAATACTTATTATAAATGCATTTAAGCAGATATTATAACAACTTGTGCCTATACCTTTAAGGTTGAATACTTATTATAAATGCATTTAAGCAGATATTATTATAATAACTTGTACCTATACCGGCCTATACCTTTAAGGTTGATTACTTATTATAAATGCATTTAAGTAGATATTATTATAACAACTTATACCTATACCGGCCTATACCTTTAAGGTTGTATGTTTCTTATGAATGCATTTATGCAGATAATGTAGTAATAGTTTGTACCTATACTGGCCTATACCTTCAAGGTTGGATACTTAATATAAATATATTTTAACAGATATTATTGTAACAACTTGTGCCTATACCTTTAAGATATTGTTGTATAGGTCAAATTTATAACAAATTTACAATCTCACATAAAATCATACTAAGAGTGGTTAGCTAGCATGTGCTCTATAATATTTAAATTACAACTGTGACATTTTGGTCCTTAGATCAGCATATCTACTCGTATCCTCATATTTTGCAGTAATTTATCTATATATACATTCCTGTATAGGAATCAAACGTATATTTTAAATGTGTGTCTTCATGTGAATATTTTAATGTATCTATTAAAGGTTAATTTTTAATTTGGTTTAGCTTAGTGCTTCCACCCTTAAGTGTCCAGAACTATCTTGCTCATATATAAGATCCTTCAGGAATGAGAGTGCTGTTAAGGTGTACTATAATATATAATATCTATTAAAGGTGGCCAAAACTGCTGGCTCCTACATTTATGCAGTAGCAGGAGGTTCAAAATAAGATGCCCCAGATGAGAAAGCAGATTAAAGATGATGGATCAAGTTTAGAAAGACTTTTTTTTAATTTTTTATATACCACTTATTATGATAATACATGTAACGTGTCATTTCTGAGGTATCTCCTAAAGGGACACTGAACCCAAATGTTTTATTTTATGATTCAGATAGAGCATGCAATTTTAAGCAACTTTCTAATTTACTCCTATTATCAATTTTTCTTCGTTCTCTTGGTATCTTAAAGGGACACTGAACACAAATTTTTTCTTTTGGGATTCAGATAGAGCATGAAATTTTAAGCAACTTTCTAATTTACTCCTATTATCACATTTTCTTCATTCTCTTGGTATCTTTATTTGAAATGCAAGAATGTAAGTTTAGATGCCGGCCCATTTTTGGTGAACAACCTGGGTTGTCCTTGCTGATTGGTGGATAAATTCATCCACCAATGAAAAAGTGCTGTCCAGAGTTCTGAATAAAAAAAAAGCTTATATGCTTTCTTTTTCAAATAAAGATATCAAAAGAATGAAGAAAAAATGATAATAGGAGTAAATTAGAAAGTTGCTTAAAATTGCATGCTCTATCTGAATAACTAAAGAAAATTTGGGTTCAGTGTCCCTTTAATTTTAAAAAGCATGAATGTAAGCTTACGAGCCTGCCCATTTTTGGTTCAGACCCTGTATAGTGCTTGATGATTGGTGGCTGAATTTAGACACCAATAAACAAGCGCTACTCAGGTGCTGAACCAAAGATGGGCTGGCTCGTAAGATTATATTCACGCTTTATCAAATAAAGATACCAAGAGAACGAAGAAAAATTGATAATAGGAGTAAATTAGAAAGTTGCTTAAAATTGCAAGCTCTATCTGAATCATGAAAGAAAAAAATTGGGTTCAGTGCCCCTTTAATAAATGCTGAATACAGGCAGTAAAGACAAATATTAACATAATGAAAATGTTAACCCTACTACTTAAAGCAATTCTTCATTAGAGTCAGAGAACCTGTGTGTTCCTGGAAAGATTTAAACTGCAATCCACAAGTCTTTGCGTCCTATGAATGATGTGTAGAAATGATTGATCTGCACTCATTTGGAAATCAGAGTTTTCTTTGTAAATTCTCAGTCACATGTACCAGTGCCAAGCAAGGGTGGCAGAAGAATGTGGTTCTTGTCAGCAAACGTGGCAGTGTGGTGTAATGAGCGATACATTGCTGGAATTGCTAACTGCTGAATTATAAGGCAATTAAGGCAAATTTCCCCAAGGGAAAGATATGTCTAATTCTTATGAATTCCTGTCTGTAGATTAAAAGAAAATTCCCCATCAATCAGCAATAAGTGCTATGAAAATGACTAAACAGAATATAAAAAGAGTATCGCTATATAATATGTACACACACTAACTGACAACCCCAGGGAGATTAGTCTAGATGTTATAAAGTTTAATAATGTGACATAACCAAGTATTGAAAAGAACGATATTTTCCTATATTAATACAATAACTACAAGTTTGTTTGTCTGTTTTAAATATTCACTTCTCAGACATCACATCAAATATATCAAAATACTTTAATATCTAACCATCTCTGGTATATAAGAATGAATCTGCAAACAATCTACATGGATCTGATCATCATAGGGACAAGACGGTCAAACAAACTTTCATGGGTCAAACAGAACATTCACTTTTCTTCTATTATAAAAGGTACTTTGTTTACTTAATATCCTTTGCTGAAAAGCATACCTAGGTAGGTTCCCGCAGCAGCAATGCACTACTGGGAGCTGGTTGCTGATTGGTGAAAGCTATATTATTTGATACAACAAACATATATCAGCCACAAGGACATATAAAGAGCATCATGATTGCATTAAAAAGGATATATTTAACTCCTTCAAGAGACATGAAAACTAAAAACTGTCATGGTTAACATAGAGCATGTGATTTTAAGAGACTTTTAAAACTGGCTTTGTTCTCTTGATTTCCTTTGTTGAAAAGCATAACTAGGTAGGCTCTTGAGTAGTAATGTACTACTTGTACTTGCCTTTGTCTCACTAGTTTTTCAGCTAGCTCCCAGTAGTGTAGTTGTCCCAGTGCTGACTTTAACTATGTGTTTTATTCTTTTGCATGGGTTAAACACATAGGTATCAGGTATATGCAAGCAATAGTGAACTTGTATGACCTTTCTTTTTTTACAATTTTAAGTCCCTTCAAGGTTTAAAGGGCCACTGTAAGTAAATATTTTCTATGCCTGTTACTAACTAACTACCCCAAATACGCTTTTTATCAATAGCATTTCATTAACATGTCTCTACCGTATGTCAGAAATTTTGTCTGCAAATTTAATTGTTTTCCAAACCCACTCCGTGGGTATCCTTTGCTCTGTATCAATCCGTTTACAATACCTAGGTTTCAAAATGGTGCTTTAAACACAAAGTTATTGGTTTAAGTATTTTGAACATGCAGTGCTGAAAATAGTGGGCAGGATAATGTGACATCATCGGCGAATAAAATATATAACTTTTAGAACGTTATGAAACTTCGTTTTGGAGAAAATATAGGTCAGTAGGTTTTAATTAATGTTTATTAACTTTAATATGTTAGTTGTTTAGCTTAAAAATTATAACAGAAAGTAATCCTTTGTTTCTTCACTGCAAACAGGAAAACAAAATTGTCATGAGTAATCATATTATCACTTACAGTGTCATTGTGCAATATAATAATTGTCAGAAATACCAATTCTTTACAGCACACATTTCTTTATATCCTTGTTCTGCTTTCTCTTTGAGGAACTATTCATGAGATTATCTGTATTTTAGAAATATAACTGTGTAGAACTTAAAATAAAGGGATAATGTACCCTGCAGAGCAGTTAATATATTAATCCACTCCAAACAGCTGCATGGTCATTTAAAATGGGCTGGGCTTCCCACTCTCCACTGGGAGGTTGATTTATTTTGCTGCTTCTTGGTTTTCAGTGGTTTCAGTAGGGGGGGAGCTATTTCAAACAACAAAATAAAGATAAAGTAGCATTCGGTAAAACGTTTAATACACAGCAGGTAACATTGATTATTGGGTGCACATTAAAAGGGAAACATTGTTTCGAGCATTCTATTAGTAATGAAATGCTTGTCGGAAGCTATGAACCTCTGCAGAGGAACATCAGGCACTCTCATGTGGTAGTCCAGAGTAAAATACAAACTGTGATTGGCTGCTACGTATATATAGCACACCTGATTGGCTCATTGGTAGTAGCAACGCACAGAGACTCCTGGACACAAGAATAACTATAGAGGAGCAATGAGCATTTGTTTAATAATGAGATGTAGATCATTTACTATTAGATTATAATTTCCACCAACAAAACATTATTATATTAACAGCTGATATCACATCTGAGCTCAGCTGACATTGTGATCATACTAAATGCCAAATAGATAGTGTTTTTTTCTTCCCAATAAACAGAGGCATTCAGTATCACAGTGAATATAAAGTGATGCCTGTTTGAATAACATTTGGGCTGTGTGATCAGGTATCCGTACTAATGAATCCCTTTAGAAGACACCCTTGTGCCCAGAGAAAAAGCTCCATTGACACAGCAGGTCCTATGTTCTCAGATCCCTCACTCCTGGTCTATAATCCTCCAGTTACAGCAACTCAGTGGGGAACAGAGGGGGCCTTTGTCACTGCACCCTCCCTGCTCCCCTCCTTCACCTCATCCTTATCGGTTAGTATCGGTAGATTATTGGTGGCTGGGATGGAAGGGTTAGTTGCCTTGTGTGTGTGTGAGGTTGACTGAAACATGGCAACTTGCCTGGACTCTCAGCAATTTGTATTCTGTGTGCCCGGTATCCCCCTCCCCCCTGTTTAGGGAACAGGAACAGGCACTTTGAATGCTTTCCCATGGGGAACTAAAATGGGAGTTCTATGTCTCTGATTATCTGAAAAGGTGATTGGGGGATACAGAGGAGGGGCAGCTCTTTCTGTTTTGCTTCCTGTAATGTGAAAAGCAGCATTTCTGTAAGGTCTATCTCAATGGGAAAGAGAATGACATTTGTCTGTCTCCTACAGTTGGTTAGGATGCCGTCCAGTTTACAAATGTATCTCACACTTTCAACAATAAGATTCTTTAAAAGGACATAGAACATTCATAATTTCTTGAAATAAAAACATTTTAATCATTCTGGAACACTTTACATTTTAGCCATCTGAGTTTTGTTTCACAAAATCTAACATATGTTGTTGCTGACAAAATAAGATTTGTATGTGTAAGGCTCTACAAATACCTGATAATAATAATAATAATGCTCATTGAAACCACACACAGCTGAAGCTCCCTGGCTTCTGCAATTTGTCAAGCCCTAGTCTCAGTATTTTTAATGTGTCACGGCGAGTTGGGGGTTATTTTTATTTAAATAAAAGCATAGCAGAAATCAGCAATTAAGCATTGCAAACAATTCCTAAGCAAAATAGTTTAAAATTGTCCTTTTCTTATTAACATGTATTACATTTTGCAAATCAAGAGCAATTCAGGGATACACCCCTTGAAAGGACTGGTGAAATTCATGTTCCTGGTTTCCTTTGCTGTAGCCAGTTAGGAATAGATTTAAATTGTGCTGTGATCTCAGCAATCATTCTGTAGTATGTTGCAGGGTCAGTAGATTTCACCAGAAATGAAATAGGTATGAGTGTATTTAAATTTTGAATATATCCAGTTATTACATTTCCAGAAGCATATGTACATATGCTGCACATGCCCAATGCACCTGCATTCAGTGTCTCTTTTCAGACTTGAAAACTGAGTAATCGCTGGAACAGCACAGCATCACCCACTCTTTTGATTCTACATTGTAATGTACTCACGTGCATTTCAGTTTTGACTACGGTACATTACACCTCTTAGGGGTCGATTTATCAAAGGCTTTCGCCAGCCTTTGAGCCCTTACGGCAAAATTCAATCTCCCCGGATTGACAGCTCGCACAGCCAATCACGCATGGACAGGGGGCAGAATTGCATGCGAGTGCAAAATAGCGCTCGTGTGCAATGCTGAATTCCTCCAGGAGAATTCAGACTGCCGGGGGCGAGCTGCAGCGTACAGGGGCACGTATTTGCACCCCTGACCGCCTCTGCTTGATAAATCGCCCCCATAGTGTGAAGGAAACAACTTCTCACAGGGGCAGGCTGGAACAAGTAATTTGCCAAGTTACTTTACAGCAAAAGGAAGCATAATAATAAAATTAATGTATATTGAAGATTTCACATTGAAATGAATATGAGAAATGAGAGAGAACAGATTAAACATGGATTTAACATCAAATTTAGTTAGGGGATTAACACTTTAACAGCATAATAAAAAGCTGTTTAATGCATATTTAATCAATCACCCTAACAAATAATCTCTAGACACTTCCACATATTCATCACTACTTCTAGGTAGTGACAAGCAAATTAAAATGAAACTCAAAAATAAACTTTAATGGATCAGATGGAGCATGCAAATTTATGAGACTTTTCAATATGCTTTTATTATCAAAATGTACCTCATTCTCTTTGTATCCTTTGTTGTAAAGCATGTCAGTTTAGGAGAAGCAATGCACTACCGGGAGCTAGCTGCTGATTGGTGGCTGCACAAGTCTTGTCATGGCTCACCAGATGTACTCAGCTAGCTCCCAGTAGTGCATTGCTGCTGACCTTAAAGGGACAGTCTAGACCAGAATTTGTATTGTTTTAAAAGATAGATAATGCCTTTAATTACCCATTCCCCAGTTTTGCATAACCAACACAGTTATATTAATACACGTTTTACCTCTGTAATTACCTTGTATCTAAGTCTCTGCAGACTGCCCCCTTATTCCAGTTCTTTTGTCAGACTTGCATTTTAGCTGACTCATACGTAATTCCACATGCATTAGCACAATGTTATCTATATGACACACATGAACTAATGGTGAAAAGACTCTCAAAATGCATTCAGATAAGAGACGGCCTTCAAGGTCTAAACCTGGGTTTAGCCTTCAACTAAAAATACCAAGAGAACAAAGCAAAATTGGTGATAAAAGTAAATTGGAAAGTTGTTTAAAATGACATATCCTATTTGAATCATGAGAGGGTTTTTTTGGACTTGACTGTCCCTTTAAAGGGACATGAAGCCCAAATATTTTCTTTCATGATTCAGATAAAGAATACAATTGTAAACAACTTTCTAATTTACTTCTATTGTCTAATTTGTTTAATTCTCTTGGTATCACTTGTTGAAGGAGCAGCAATGCACTACTGTTTTATTACTGAACACATGGGTGAGACAATCACAATCGGTATATATATATATATATATATATATATATATATATATATATATATATATATATATATATATGCAGCCACCAATCAGCAGCTAGAACCTAGGTTCTTTGCTGTTCCTGAGTTTGCCAAAATAAACCTTTCAGCAAAGGATAACAAAGAGAAGGAAACAAATTAAATAATAGAAGTAAATTGGAAAGTTGTTTAAAATGGTATTCTCTATCTGAATCATAAAAAAAAATTGGGGTTTCATGTCCCTTTAACTCTCTGTTAAACCTCTTTTGCAACCAAGAAATGTAATTATTTTTCTTATAATTATAATTCAGTTTTGCAGGGAATCAACACACAGCATTATACAAGCAATAATGACACATTACAGAATATTCTTCTTGCACTTCTGTGTCACTGTAAATTTAACCTGAGCAGAAGAATCCATCCGTTTTTATCTAAATTGCTTCTTTGTTTTATATGTTATAACCTATATGCCTTTAACAGAACATGAAAGTAGTATTGCTGATATAAAGTATGAATATAACCTTTTAAAAGCCCTAAAGGGCCATGAAAAACACATTTTTTTCTTTCATGATTCATATAGAGTATGTGATTTTAAACAACTTTCCAATTTTATTTCTAGTATCTAATTTGTTTTGTTCACTTGGTATCCTTTGTTGAAAAGTATACCTAGATAGGCTAAGGAGCTACTGATTGGTGGCTGCAAATATATGCCTCAGGTTATTGGTTCACACAGTGTTTTCAGCTAGCTCCTAGTAGTGCATTGATGATCTTTCAACAAAGGATACCAAGAGAATGAAGCAAATTAGATAACAGAATACAGGTATGCCTCACTTTACAGCGCTTTGTGGAGTTGAAGTTCAACCTCCAAGGAGTTTGAAACAGTGCTGTAATCTTCGTGAGTTTGCGAGAAAAGTGACTGGCACTATTTTGTTATGCGCAGTTCACTCTGTTTACAGCATTACAGTGCAATCTGTGTCTCACTGCTATAGTCTGGCAAATTGTACTACAGAAATTGTCACTATTTTACAGGTACAGTATTTATTGAATACTAATTGTATACTGTGCTGTGCTAAACTAAACATAGCACTATTGCACCCCTAATATATGTTAGTTCGGAAAATTCAAAAGTATATCAAAGCGCCGGCCTGCCGGCTTAGGTTCAGAAATGTGAAACCTATTCCTTCACAGTTAGAGTAAAATTAGTATTTATTAAAACAATATTAAAATGTAGCCGATTACAGTTGTTGTGTGGTTTTTCTGGCATACATTCACATGTAACAATTGACAATAACAATGATAAAACAATAATAAAACAATAAAACAATGGAAGGTACCTTCAAGAATAACAATAAAATATAGATTGATTATTCTAAATCAGTGTTACCTGATATGTTTATGAATAACCCAAAAATACTTTCATAGGGTTACTAAAAATGTCCGGAATGAATAAATAAACGTACTCCTCTGTGGTGGTGCTAACTACTGTAGTTTCCTATAGTAGTAATACTTATTATATTTATTATAATTTACTAACCAATCTAAGGTTTATACAATAATCATTTCTGTATTACATCAGAAATATTCGGACAGTTCAGAGACAAGCCGGTTAAGAATATCTCTAATTCAATTGTGTATTTAACGTGCAGATTACCCCAGAGTAGTGTTATCACTCTGGAGATCTGTCTATGTCCGTCCAAAATGAGTTTGGGCCTCAATAGATGTCGACTCCTATTGGTCTACTGTGCCTCACAAGGATCAGAGACCGTTCTCCGCTAGCGGATGGAAATGGTTATCAGTGTCAGTGAATCTGTGCTCAATGTTAGTGAACAGGTGATCAAATCAAATAATGCAAATGTTAGGTGGTTTGAGTGGTGCTAGTACACAAATCACAGTTATACAAATCACAAATATACAAATCACAAAGATACAGTGGTATATATCTGACCGAAACGCGTCGACTGGTGAGTAGCATTCTAATTTAATCCACTACTTTCGAAAACCATCTGCACTATTATTATTTCTTTCGGCAGAAGGAATAGTATTCGGGTGACGCTGGAGCTGAAAAACCGTCTAAAGACGCTGAAGCCCAATCCCCGCTACAGGCGATAAACACCTCACATAGACTGTTAAATCTACTGACTAAAACACAGAAAGAGGAATTAACGCCGATTTAGGAACACTTTGAAAAACCGACTATAACATTATACACATCTTTATTTTTTAATTTTTAATTTTTTAATTTTCGATTTTTAATTTTTCATTTTTTACTTTTTTACTTTTTGATTCACAATTATCGACTGATATCCTGCTGGTCACTAGTGTTCTCTGAGGAATCCTTTGAAGCACACTTTATCACTTCGAAATTTCACTTTTTGTCTCACACATATCGTTTTTTGAAGTATCGTTTTTTGAAGTAACATTTTTTGCAAGATTTTTTCACTATGTTTATTAGTACCACTGTATATTTGTGATTTGTATATTTGTGATTTGTATAACTGTGATTTGTGTACTAGCACCACTCAAACCACCTAACATTTGCATTATTTGATTTGATCACCTGTTCACTAACATTGAGCACAGATTCACTGACACTGATAACCATTTCCATCTGCTAGCGGAGAACGGTCTCTGATCCTTGTGAGGCACAGTAGACCAATAGGAGTCGACATCTATTGAGGCCCAAACTCATTTTGGACGGACATAGACAGATCTCCAGAGTGATAACACTACTCTGGGGTAATCTGCACGTTAAATACACAATTGAATTAGAGATATTCTTAACCGGCTTGTCTCTGAACTGTCCGAATATTTCTGATGTAATACAGAAATGATTATTGTATAAACCTCAGATTGGTTAGTAAATTATAATAAATATAATAAGTATTACTACTATAGGAAACTACAGTAGTTAGCACCACCACAGAGGAGTACGTTTATTTATTCATTCCGGACATTTTTAGTAACCCTATGAAAGTATTTTTGGGTTATTCATAAACATATCAGGTAACACTGATTTAGAATAATCAATCTATATTTTATTGTTATTCTTGAAGGTACCTTCCATTGTTTTATTGTTTTATTATTGTTTTATCATTGTTATTGTCAATTGTTACATGTGAATGTATGCCAGAAAAACCACACAACAACTGTAATCGGCTACATTTTAATATTGTTTTAATAAATACTAATTTTACTCTAACTGTGAAGGAATAGGTTTCACATTTCTGAACCTAAGCCGGCAGGCCGGCGCTTTGATATACTTTTGAATTTTCCGATTTTCCTAAACGATTTGACCACTAGGGGTCACTTATCAAAGCTAAGGGTTCTTCCAGCAGTAGGCGCTAAGTGAGATTTCCCAAATTATATGTTAGTTCGAACAAGTTTTTAAACACACTGGCAAGTGAAAAGAAAGCTAAAACTGCCTTGTTTCACTTTACAGTGGGGCTCCGGTCCCTAACCCGCTGTATGAGCAGGGTATACCTGTATTGGAAAGTTGTTTAAAACTGTATGCTGTATCTGAACTATGAAAGAACATTTTTTGCGTTTCTTGTCCCTTTAATCTTCCCTGTTAATCTAAAAAACAAAGGTCCCCACGACTACTCTGTGTCGAGCTATTATATTTCTTCAGGTAGTTGTACAGACACAGTAAGGAATGTTGCTATAGTGTTGATACATAGCACTGCGCACACTCCAGGCAATATCCCCGACAGGGCAGCGCGGAAATGATTGTGTGCACATGCTATGCCCTACTAGCTAAAGAAGCCAGGAGTAGTGCACGTACTATGCAATGTATCCACACTTTTTATAATTTCTGTAATGCTAGCTGAAGAAATATTTAAAAAAGTGCTCAGCACATGGTGACCATAGGCGACCTTTGTTCGCTAAATTAAAGGGATAGAAGGGTAAAAAGAAAAAAATGTAAATAGAAGCATTTTTGCAATATACTTCCATTAGGAGAAATGCTTCTAGTACAAGTTATTACATTTTTCAGTGGCATATGCACATATCCTGTGAGGGCTCGTGCACCAGTATTCAAACATTGGACCTTCTCAGAGAGTCAACAGTGGCTTTTATGAAACAAAGTTTTCACAAACTCAATATACACCACCAAAAGCTCTCTCAGTTTGAACACTGGTGCACTGGCCCTCACAGCATATCTGCGTATGCCAAAGAAAAACAGTAATAACTTTTACTAGAAGAATTTTTGTTGGAAGTATATAGCAAACATGTTTCTTTTTAAAATTGAATTCATTTTTGACCTTTCTATCCCTTTAAGAGGTCAGATTAAGACTTAAATGGCAATATGCATACTTAAAGGGACATGAAATTCAAAAAAAATATTTTATGATTCATACAGAGCATTTTGTTTTAAACAACTTTCCAATTTACTTATATTATTTAATTTGATTTGTTTTCTTGGTATACTTTGTTGAAAAGAATACCTAGGTAGGCTCAGGAACAGCAGTGCACTACTGGGCATTAGCTGCTGATTGATGGCTGCACATATATACCTCTTGTCATTGGCTCATCTAATGTGCTCAGGTAGCTCTCAGTAGTACTTGCAGTTCCTTCAACAAAGGATACCAAGAGACTGAAGCATAATTGATAATATAAGTACATTGGAAAATCCTTAAAAATGTTATGTTCTGTCTGAATAATGAGAGAACATTTTTGGGCTTCATGTACCTTTAGTTTATCATTAATTGGGTATCTATCAATACTACTTTCATATATTTTGAATTAAAAAAAGGTTGTGTCTATTTAATTTGAACTTTAACTATACAGAGCAATACTTATGGATCCTATTATCTCTGATCTTTGTATCCCCAGCATCATGATGTTTGAAGGAAGAGCCAATGAAAACTGCCCCAGACCCATGGGACCTCCTCCGAAAAGAGACATCAAGAGCCTTCCGTGAAGACGTCTGATTTAGGGATAAATTGGCCACACCAAGCCACTAACCGTGGTGCTGTTACAACAGACTTTTTTTTCCAGAAAAGTGCCTTTGAAGGTGGGATCTAGGATGCTCCCCCCTTCCCTCTTTTTCATCTTTTTACCAAGTGGCCAAAATAATTCCTCAGTAACCTTATAGAACTGCTTTTATTTATTAGAGTGTGAATGGAACGGTGTATTATGGTCTAGTGGCTTGAGAACCTTACTCAGTTTTAGCTGGAGCAAAGACACTTCCACTGTTCTGCCTGATGACCTTAAATGCCTCTGCATATCTAACAAGAACTTGCTTATCTTGACCAATCAAATTAGATTCTAAGCTGTATGAATAAATTATTCCATTAGATTGTAACAAACAGGGCTATGTGTAAATGCATTCTAGATCCACATTTGTGACACAAACATTATTTTCTGATATTTTTATGTATATTTTGTAAAAGCTGGTATATAATATGGTATAGAATATGGAGTTGGTACGTTTAATAAAAATAAGTTTATGAAAAAAATACATGGAAGCCACACTTATTTTATGGTTTAAATATTAATTTGAGGGGAAAAAATGTTTGCAAAGAATTTCAAAGGTGTATGGAATTAAGGTGTGCCAAAAGATGCATAGTACATATTTCAGGTAAAAAAATTTGCTGCCCCATTTTTGGGAGATTTTCAGTTGTGAACAAGGTTGTTATAATTGTTACAGGTGTAAGCTTAAAGGTAAATGGAAAAAATAAACTTTCATGCTTCAGCGTATACAAGTAAACAAATAAAATTTATGCTTACCTGATAAATGTATTTATTTCCAGACATGGAAAGTCCACAACGTCATTCCAATTACTAGTGGGATATTCACTCCTGGCCAGCAGGAGGAGGCAAAGAGCACCACAGCAAAGTCATTAAGTGTCACTTCCCTTACCCATAACCCCCAGTCATTAAGCAGAAGGGAAATGGAAAAACATAATTTATTCTTACCTGATAAATTTATTTATTTCTTGACACGGTCATCTTAATTACTGTTGGGAATATCTCTCCTGACCAGCAGGAGGAGGCAAAGAGCACCACAGCAAAAGCTGTTAAATACCACTCCCCCTACCCACAATCCCCAGTCATTCGACCAAAGGGAAAGGAGAAAGGAAGTAATATAAGGTGCAGAGGTGCCTGAAGTTTATAGAAAAGCAAACCGTCTGAAAAACAGGGCGGGCTGTGGACTCACCGTGTCAAGAAAGAAATACATTTATCAGGTAAGAATAAATTATGTTTTCTTTCTAATGACATGGTGAGTCCACGGATCATCTTAATTACTGTTGGGAACCAATACCCAAGCTAGAGGACACGGATGATAGGGAAGGGACAAGACAGTTAACCTAAACAGAAGGCACCACTGCTTGAAGAACCTTTCTCCCAAAAGAAGCCTCTGCTGAAGCAAAAGTATAAAATTTGTAAAATTTAGAAAAAGTATGCAAAGATCGCAGCCTTGCAAAGCTGATCTACAGAAGCTCAATTTTTGAAAGCCCAAGAAGATGAAACAGCCCTCATGGAATGAGACGTAATTCTCTCAGGAGGCTGCTGACCAGCAGTCTCATATGCCAAGCGAATAACACTCCTCAACCAACAAGAAAGAGAAGTAGCCATAGCTTTCTTACCCTTACGCTTCCCAGAAAAGACAACAAATAAAGAAGAAGACTGGCGAAAATCCTTAGTCGCCTGCAAATAATATTTCAATGCATGAACCACATCTAGGTTGTGCAACAAACGCTCCTTATGAGAAGAAGGATTAGGACACAAAGAAGGAACAACAATCTCTTGATTAATATTCTTATCAGAAACCACCTTAGGAAGAAAACCCAAGGCAGTACGCAAAATTACCTTATCAGAGTGAAAAATAAGAAAACTCGATTTATACTGTAAGACTGAAAGCTCTGAAACTCTTCGAGCCGAAGAAATAGCCACCAGAAACAAAACCTTCCAAGATAACATCTTAATATCCAAAGAATGCATAGGTTCAAATAGAGCCTGTTGAAGGACCCCAAGAACCAAATTAAGACTCCAAAGTGGAGTAGTAGTCTTAAAGACAGGCCGAATGGTAACCAAGGCCTGACAAAAATAATGAACATCTGGCACATCTGCCAGGCGCTTGTGCAATAAAATAGATAAAGCAGAAATTTGACCCTTCAGGGTACTAGCAAATAAACCTTTCTCCAAACCCTCCTGGAGAAAAGACAAAATCCTAGGAATCCTAACTCTACTCCACGAGTAGCCTTTGGATTCACACCAATACAAATATTTCTGCCAAATCTTATAATAAATCTTCATAGTCACAGGCCTTATGAGCCTGAATCATAGTCTCAATGACTGACTCAGAAAAACCACACTTAGAAAGAATCAAGCATTCAATCTCCAAGCAGTCGGCTTCAGAGAAACGAGATTTGGATGAAGGAAGGGACCCTGCAGAAGAAGGTCCTTCCATAATGGAAGACGTCAAGGTGGAAGAGAAGACATCTCCAACAGATCTGCAAACCAGATTCTGCGAGGCCGTGCCGGAGCAATGTGAATCACCAATGTCCTCTCTTGTTTGACCCGAGCAATGACCCGAGGAAGAAGAGCAAACTGAGGGAACACATATGCCAGACTGAAAGTCCAAGGAACTGCCAGAGCATCTATCAGAACAGCCTGAGGATCCTTTTGACCTAGATCCGTACCTCGGGAGCTTGGCATTCTGGCGAGATGCCATGAGATCCAACTCCGGCTGCCCCCAACTGAAAAATACCTCTGGATGAAGTTCCCACTCCCCCAGATGAAAAGTCTGTCTGCTCAGAAAATCTGCTTCCCAATTGTCCACCCCTGGAATGTGGATAGCAGACAGACAACAGTTGTGAATCTCCGCCCACTGAATAATCTTGGCTACCTCTGTCATGGCCAAGGAACTTCGAGTTCCTCCCTGATGATTGCTGTAAGCCACTGACGTTATGTTGTCCGACTGAAACCTGATAAACTGTGTTGAAGCTAGCTGAGGCCAGGCTAGAAGAGCATGGAAAATTGCAAAACATTTATTGGAAGAACCGACTCCTCCCGAGTCCATAGACCCTGAGCCCTTAATGAACCCCTGACAGCACCCCAGCCCAGCAAACTGGCATCCGTGGTTAGAATAACCCAATGAAAGAAGATCCTGAGACAACCACCATGGAAGAGAATCTCTGGACATCTGATCTAGAACAATGTTTGGAGATGGAGCCGCATATTCCCCGTTCCACTGACTGAGCAAGCATAACTGCAGAGGTCTGAGATGGAACCGAGCAAACGGAATGATGTCCATGACTGAAACCATAAGACCAATAACCTCCATGCACTAAGCCACTCACGGCCAGGGACTGAAGAGCAAGACACGTATTGAAAATCTTTGACTTTCTTGCTTCTGTCAGAAAAATCTTCATCTCTAGAAAATCTATAATGGTCCCCAAAAATACCACTCTTGTAGTCGGCATTAACCCCTTAACGACTGAGGACGTGCAGGGTACGTCCTCAGAAAAAAGGCAGTTAATGCCTGAGAACGTACCCTGCACGTCCTCAGTGTGGAAAGCAGCTGGAAGCGATCCTGCTCGCTTCCAGCTGCTTTCCGGTTATTGCAGTGATGCCTCGATATGGAGGCATCCTGCAATAACCTTTTTAAGTAATCCGGTGCAGAGAGAGCCACTCTGTGGCCCTCTCTGCACCGGAGATCGGTGGCTACCTGCGTTGGTGGGTGGGAGCCGGACCGGGAGGCGGGTGGCGGCCATCGATGGCCCTGTGGAAGTGAAGGGGGGCGGGATCGTGGGCGGGGGGTGGCTGGGGGCGCGCACGGGCGCGCGCGCGTGCACGGGAGGGTGGGGGCGGGCGCGTGCACGGGGAGGGAGCGGGTGGGAACCGCTACACTGCAGAAAATGTGCAAATAAAAAAGATTAAAAAAATCGAAAAATAAAATAATCATCAAAGTGGTGGGGGTTTGTCTGGGTGGGGGGGGTGTCTGGGTGGGGGGGGGGGAAGCTACACTACAGAAAAAAAAAAAACAAAGAGAAAAAAAAACACTTTTTATTGTAAAACTGGGTACTGGCAGACAGCTGCCAGTACCCAAGATGGCCCCCAATAAGGCAGAGGGGAGGGTTAGAGAGCGGTTTTGGGGGGGATCAGGGAGGTTGGGGGCTAAGGGGGGGATCCTACACAGTAGCATATGTAAATATGCTAAAAAAAAATTTAATTTTTTTTTTAAAACCCTTTTATTTTAGTACTGGCAGACTTTCTGCCAGTACTTAAGATGGCGGGGACAATTGTGGGGTGGGGGAGGGAAGGGAGCTGTTTGGGAGGGATCAGGGGGTGGGATGTGTCAGATGGGAGGCTGATCTCTACACTAAAGCTAAAATTAACCCTGCAAGCTCACTACAAACTCCCTAATTAACCCTTTCACTGCTAGCCATAATACACGTGTGAGGCGCAACAGGATTTAGTGGCCTTCTAATTACCAGAAAGCAACGCCAAAGTCATATATGTCTGCTATTTCTGAACAAAGGGGATCCCAGACAAGCATTTACAACCATTTGTGCCATAATTGCACAAGCTGTTTGTAAATGATTTCAGTGAGAAGCCTAAAATTGTGAAAAATTTTACGTTTTTTTTTAATTTGATCGCATTTGGCGGTGAAATGGTGGCATGAAATATACCAAAATGTGCCTAGATCAATACTTGGGGTTGTCTACTACACTACACTAAAGCTAAAATTAACCCTACAAGTTCCCTAAAAGCTCCCTAATTAACCCCTTAACTGCTGGGCATGATACACTTGTGGTGCGCAGTGGCATTTAGCGGCCTTCTAATTACCAAAAAGCAACGCCAAAGCCATATATGTGTGCTATTTATGAACAAAGGGGATCCCAGAGAAGAATTTACAACCATTTATGCCATAATTGCACAAGTTGTTTGTAAATAATTTCAGTGAGAAACCTAAAGTTTGTGAAAAAATTTGTGAAAAAGTGAACAATTTTTTGTATTTGATCGCATTTGGCGGTGAAATGGTGGCATGAAATATACCAAAATTGGCCTAGATCAATACTTTGGGATGTCTACTAAAAAAAAATATATAAATGTCAAGGGATATTCAGATATTCCTGAAAGATATCAGTGTTCTAAATGTGACTAGCGCTAATTTTGGAAAAACATGGTTTGGAAATAGCAAAGTGCTACTTGTATTTATGGCCCTATAACTTGCAAAAAAAGCAAAGAACATGTAAACATTGGGTATTTCTAAACTCAGGACAAAATTTAGAAACTATTTAGCATGGGTGTTTTTTGGTGGTTTTAGATATGTAACAGATTTTGGGGGTCAAAGTTAGAAAAAGTGTGTTTTTTTCCATTTTTCCTCATATTTTATCATTTTTTTTATAGTAAATTATAAGATATGATGAAAATAATGGTATCTTTAGAAAGTCCATTTAATGGCGAGAAAAACGGTATATAATATGTGTGGGTACAGTAAATGAGTAAGAAGAAAATTACAGCTAAACACAAACACCGCAAAAATGTAAAAATAGCCTTGGTCCCAAACGGACAGAAAATGGAAAAGTGCTCTGGTCACTAAGGGGTTAAGGAACTTTTTCCTAAATTCACCTTCCAACCGTGAGAGCGTAGAAAAGACAACAACAACTCCGGGTGGGAGTTTGCTAGTTGAAAAGATGGAGCCTGAACTAGAATGTCATCCAGATAAGAAGCCACTGCAACACGCTTCAATCAAAGCACTGCCAACAATGCTGCCAGGACCTTTGAAACAATTCTGGGAGCTGTTGCCAGACCAAAAGGAAGAGCTACAAACTGAAAATGTTTGTCTAGAAATGCAAATCTTAGGAACCTGTCATGATCCCTGTTAATGGGAATATGCAGATACGCATCCTTTAGATCCACTGTGGTCATGAACTGACTTTCCTGAACCAAAGGAAGAATGGAACAAATAGTTTCCATCTTGAAAGACAGAACCCTGAGAAACTTGTTTACACTCTTAAGATCTAAAATAGGTCTGAAAGTTCCCTCCTTTCTGGGAACGACAAAGAGATTGGAATAAAAACCCAGACCCTGTTCCTGAACCGGAACTATTACTCCCATGTCGGAAAAATTCTGAACACAACATAAGAACGCCTCTCCTTTTATCTGGTTTACAGATAACCTGGAGAGAACAAACCTGCCTCTGGGAGAAAAATTCTTGAACTCCAGTTTGTAACCCTGGGACACAATATCTACCACCCAGGGATCCTGAACATCTCGAACCCAAGCTTGAGCGAAGAAAGAGAGTCTGCCCCCCACAGTATCCATTCCCAGATCGGGGGCAGACCCTTTATGCAGATTTTGAGTCAGCAACAAACTTCCTGGACTGCTTCCACTTATTCCAAGACTGATTTGACTTCCAAGATGGCTTGGACTGTTCTTGCTTGGAGGAAGAAGAGGAAGATTTACCAGAGAAGTTACGAAAGGAACGAAAATTACTCTGCCGACCCTTCTGTTTATTTATTTTATCCTGAGAAAAAAGAAAGCCCCTTCCCTCCCATAATATCAGAAATAATCTCAGCCAAACATGGCCCAAACAAGGTCTTACCCTTGTAAGGAATAGACAAAAGCTTAGACTTAGAGGACACATCCGCAGACCAGGATTTTAACCATAAAGCTCTGTGAGCTAAAATAGCAAAAACAGAAATTTTAGCTCCCAACTTGATGACCTGTAGAGAAGCATCTGTAATAAAGGAATTAGCCAACTTCAAAGCCTTGATTCTATCTTGAATTTTTTCAAGAGGAGTATCTTGCTGAATAGAATCAGACAATGCATCAAACCAATATGCCGCCGCACTAGTAACTGTAGCAATACATGCAGCCGGTTGCCATTGATACCCATGGTGAACATAAATCTTTTTAAGCAAAGCTTCCAACTTTTTATCCATAGGATCTTTAAAGGAACAGCTGTCCTCAATAGGAATAGTATTCCTCTTGGTCAGGAGCTGCTAAATATAGCTATATCATCTAAATAGGCGCATGCGTACTCTTGGGACCCATCAAGTAGCCGATCTACCATCCGCTGGAAAGTACCCGGAGCGTTCTTCATCCTGAATGGCATGAACTTGAATTGGTACAGTAATATTAAAAGTGTTTAGGCAGAGCGCTGGTTATAAAGAGGATACCACACAACTTACAAGGGAGAAAAGATCATTCTATCTTTTCGAATGTAATAAGAATAGTTTTGTGTAGTAAGTGCGCTAAAAAGGAAGCTAAAGGTATCCAAAATATTAGGTTTATCTAGTGTATATATTAAAATAGTCAAAGTGCAAAGTGTAATACGTGTGATAAAAGTTCCGCAGTCCTATTGACAAAAAAAAGGGGGGGGGAATGTAACGGTGTCCGTGAAATATATAATGGTGTTGAAATTCCTACTATCGGATGATGATAGTTAAGCGGTCTAACAAATGTGTACTATTTAAGAAAAAATAAATACGTAAAAATATGTGGCAAATAGCAGTGTAACAATATATTTGTGAGAAAGTATACTGTGATACTAAAAAGTGAATATATAGTTACTTTCTAGCGAAAGTGTTGAGAATAAACAATGTGTTTAACTGTAGTGTAAAAAACATACACTGCGAATATAGCTAGATACCAAAAGGCTAAAATATCTAAAAATAACTTGCAGCCTAAATCATATATAAAAAGTATTTATTTATACACAACCATAATCAATTTTAAGCTAAAACAAGGGGACGTCTCCCCAGAAATAAAAATAATAAAATCAATATTAAACAGGTTGATATTCCACACCAGATACTTTGTAAGCAAAAAACTTTGCTGAAGAAATGTATTTGTAATCCACTCTGTTTATGCAGGGAAAAGCAGTCTCTTTTTATTACATCAAACCTTTTTGTGAAATGTCGTTGCCTTGTATATAGGCTTTGCTGACCAAGTTCAGGTTGAGCAATATTTAGACTTCTTATAGCAGGATACAGTCATTAAACCTTATTAATCTTAATGCTTTAAGGTTTTTTTTTACTTACTTCACCACTCGTGTGGTCCCGATATCTTCTGTTCAGCTTCAAGTTTCCAAACCGAATCAGTGTGCCGCGTGTGTCTTGGCGTCTGACGTCATCGGTAAACTTCAACAGCAGTTACCGTGATTATCGGCTTTCTGGATATTTGAATCGTTAGTGTTTAGAGATAATTATTATTTTTATTTTTTTCTCTTATTCCAGCCTGAAATAATTCCCTGCACTTAGTGCTTAATGCACGCAGGAAAAAAAGGAGAGTGTAGGAGATTGTAAATATGTGGATAACCCGGGTTAATAAGCAAATCGATGAAAAAGTCTTTAGATGCAGAATGTCCTCATTCAAGTGATATTTTTTGTCAAATAACACAGCCACTCAGATCAACGCGTTTCGCTCACCAGGGAGCTTTTTCAAGATACTTTCAAGACTTTGCACTTTGACTATTTTAATATATACACTAGATAAACCTAATATTTTGGATACCTTTAGCTTCCTTTTTAGCGCACTTACTACACAAAACTATTCTTGAATTGGTACAGGCCAAACGGGGTGACTAACGCTGACTTGGGGATGGCATCCTCGTCTAGTGGGATCTGCCAGTACCCTTTACACAAATCTATGGTGGTGAGGTACTGGCCTCGAGCCATTTTATTCAGGAGCTCATCTATCCGGGGCATAGGGTATGCATCAGAGACGGTTGTATCATTAAGTTTCCGGTAGTCTACGCAGAAGCGGGTCGTGCCGTCCCGCTTCGGCACTAGAACTACCGGCAAGTCCCAGGGGCTGTCCGAGTGCTCAATCACTCCTATGCATCTCGTCAATCTCCTTCCGCATATGTTCTCTCACCGATTCTGGTATGCGGTAAGGAGGTTGACGCATGGGGAGGCGACCTGGTGTTTCTACCCTATGGGTGGCCAGTTGGGTATATCCAGACACGTTGGAGAACGTGTCTCTCTTTTCCTGCAGTAGCTCCGCTATTTGAGCTCGTTCCTGAGGACTTAACCGCTCACCCAATTGTACTTCTCCCAGACCTTCGTTCCAGTTCTTCATTCCTAGGTGGTCGGGAAGAGGTAAACTGTCTGCGTCGTCCGCGGCAGGGGCGCAAATAGCATTCACCTCCGCTGCGTGTTCATGGTACGGCTTCAACATATTTACATGGAGCATGCGTTTACCGCCTGCTCCAGTACATGTGCCGATCACATAGGTGGTGTCACAGATTTGTTCCACCACCTTGTATGAGCCCTGCCAGGAGGCCTGCAGTTTATCATTTTTTACCAGTTTTAAGATTATCACCTTCTGCCCAGTCTGAAAACTGCGGTCCCTGGCGCCCCTATCATACCAACGGCGCTGACGGGTTTGAGCCGCCTGGAAGTTGGAGCGGACGGTCCGAGTCAGGGCCTCCAGGCGCTCCCTAAACTCCAGCACGTATGGTACAATAGGAGTACCGTCACTAGTGACTTCCCCATCCCAATGCTCTCTGATTAAGTCTAGGGGAGAGAACCCCCGTGGATTCCTGAGGTACCTCCCGGTAGGCGAAAAGCAAATGGGGTAGAAACCGCTCCCAGTTCTTCTGGGTATCCATGAACGTGTGGAGCATCTGTTTCAGTGTTCCGTTAAACCGTTCACAGAGCCCATTAGACTGGGGGTGATAAGCAGAATTTACAATGGGTTTCACCCCACATGCCCTCCACAACTGGTGGGTAATCTCGGCCGTAAACTGGGTGCCCCGGTCCGAAATAATCTCCTGGGGAAATGCTTTTTTGCAATGCTTTTTTACACATTCAGTTTTCATGCAGATCTTTTGTAATGGAATGCTTTATTTTGTATATGTAAAATGTATGTGTATTCATATGTAATAAAGGAGGTGTTCCTTTAAAAGCTAATATTTAAACCCTGGAACAAGCTTATGTTTAAATGGTGAAATAAGAAGAAAATATAGGAACTTTTTGCTTTTACAGGCTGCTCTTACAGTAAGGTCTGTCATTAGTTCTGCTAACAGTCAATACAATGGACTGAACAGAAATCTGTAGATATTAATGTATAACGGATGTTACTATTGCTTTTTTCACATATACATGCAGAAGTGAGTACAAAACTAAACCAGCAGACAGGTCACAGGACTATTAAACTCTAGTGTGTATTGCTTCCTATTGGTGCTGCATTGGGATAAAAGGCTAATATACTTTTACCTGCACTGGATTCAGCCACATGTGATATTTATATTGAAAAAAACGTTGGGTTAAGATTATTATCTCTGTAATGCATTTTATACTTTAAAATGTTAAGTAATTGTATCAGTGCATTGGGTGTGCTGTAATTCTCTCTGGCATGCAATAGGTTAATCAGTAAGATGCAGGATATCGGACATGTTTTTATTACAGATCAAGAGAGATTTACAACGTTTTTTTTTCTTCCTTTTACAGCATTCTCATGGGGCTATACACACTATTTACATAGACAAAGTTCAGTGCACTGACAGGCTGTGGTGGCGGAATTGTAGCTACACAGTGCAGTGATCATAGGTATTACAAATTTAAAACAATAAATCTCAGTGTTGAGTGACAAGTGAGCTCCCGGCCAGAGCACCAGCCTCCACCCTGATTGCACTTACGTCACGGCCTTTACCCTGCCTGGCTACAGCATGAGTCACACATTACATAACAACCTCCTTACCGGCCTCAGAGCTGAGCTTTTTGTTTTACCTTGATGTCCCAATAAAGATGGAATTTTGCTAACTTGGTGAGTGCTGCTGTATTTTGGACTTTACTCAGAGCTGAGAGACACAGAATTCGCTTGGGAGGTTTTCTTAGTCACTCAGGAACGTTGAGATGAGTTCAGCACCGCTGCCCGCACATCATGCAGGGACTGGATTCAGACCACGACTTGCAAGGAAGGATTTCCCAACTCCCGCTCTAAATAGCTAGCACAATTTCTCAACTGACAAACTCCCACCTCATTTAACATGCGCGTGCCACCATTTGTAAACAAAAAAAAAATAATTGCTCCTGGGCTGTGCGCACTGCAAAATGACTGCCATCCATGTTACACTTTATAGGGACACATGGCTCATCTAATCAACTAGAAGATATCACACACGTGTCTATCAGCAACTGACAAAATACACTGCAAAAACACCAACCTCCTTCAGTGTGACGTGCTATGTAGGTTCAGGGCCGGCCCGGCCACCAAAGATGATCTTGAGAAATCCACCACGAGAGAGAATCTCTTGTCAGCTGGTCCAGATGTATCCTCTGAGACAGATCTGAATGACTAATAAGATGCTGCACTTGCTACTGTGGCAATGCAAACTGCAGGTTGCCATTGAAGAACTTGATGAACATACATCTTCTTTAAATAAGTTTTGTCTAAGATATCCTTAAAGGAACAGCTATCCTCAATAGGGATCGGAGTTCTCTTAGTCAGGGTAGAAATAGCCCCTTCTACCTTAAGCACTGTGCGCCATGAATCTCTAGTGGAGTCAGCAACAGGAAACATCTTTTTAAAGACGAGAGACAGGGAGAAAGGTATCCCTGGCTTCTCCCATTCCTGTGTAATAATCTAAGTCACACAGTCAGGAACAGGAAACACTTGCACAGAGGAAGGAACATCATAGTATTTGTTAAGCTTACTAGATTTCTTAGGGTTGACAGCAACTGGAAAGTAGCCAGTACCACCTTTAATAGTAAACAAAGGTGTTGAAGCTTAAATCTGAAGTTTACTTCTTCAGCATCAGACAAAGGAATTATACTGTCCGAATCTGAAATTTCACCCTCAGAGGCTACTGAGGTATCCTCCTCATCAGACTTAGGAGGGAGGGCAACCTGCGTAGCAGCAGATGGGACAGGCACCTTACACTCTGAAATATTTTTAGATTTTCTCTTGCGCTTCGCCATCATGGGAAAGGCAGATAAAGCCTCTGATACTGCAGAGGATATCTGCGCAGCAAAATCTGATGGCAAATAAACTCCTCCAGGAGGCTGAGAGGAACTGTATGTGAAGCCGTGGATGCTTGGGACGTTTGTGGAGAATGCTGTGGCATTGCCTGAACAGCATCATCCTGAGAGACATTAGGCTCAGAAACAAAAAGTTTATCTTTACATTTCAAAGTCTTTTCTAAACATGAAGAGCAAAATTGCGTAGGTAACACAATTTGGGCCTCAAGACACAATAAACATTTATCCATAGGAATAGACTCCTGTTTCATGTCCATAGGTAAAAGAATTCCTAATAATTAAAGGAATGACTGATATATGAAAATGTCACTGTCACTTTAAGAGAAAAAACAGAATTTATGTTTACCTGATAAATTACTTTCTCCAACGGTGTGTCCGGTCCACGGCGTCATCCTTACTTGTGGGATATTCTCTTCCCCAACAGGAAATGGCAAAGAGCCCAGCAAAGCTGGTCACATGATCCCTCCTAGGCTCCGCCTTCCCCAGTCATTCGACCGACGTAAAGGAGGAATATTTGCATAGGAGAAATCATATGATACCGTGGTGACTGTAGTTAAAGAAAATAAATCATCAGACCTGATTAAAAAACCAGGGCGGGCCGTGGACCGGACACACCGTTGGAGAAAGTAATTTATCAGGTAAACATAAATTCTGTTTTCTCCAACATAGGTGTGTCCGGTCCACGGCGTCATCCTTACTTGTGGGAACCAATACCAAAGCTTTAGGACACGGATGATGGGAGGGAGCAAATCAGGTCACCTAGATGGAAGGCACCACGGTTTGCAAAACCTTTCTCCCAAAAATAGCCTCAGAAGAAGCAAAAGTATCAAATTTGTAAAATTTGGTAAAAGTGTGCAGTGAAGACCAAGTCGCTGCCTTACATATCTGATCAACAGAAGCCTCGTTCTTAAAGGCCCATGTGGAAGCCACGGCCCTAGTGGAATGAGCTGTGATTCTTTCAGGAGGCTGCCGTCCGGCAGTCTCATAAGCCAATCTGATGATGCTTTTAAGCCAAAAAGATAGAGAGGTAGAAGTTGCTTTTTGACCTCTCCTTTTACCAGAATAAACAACAAACAAGGAAGATGTTTGTCTGAAATCCTTTGTAGCATCTAAATAGAATTTTAGAGCACGGACAACGTCCAAATTGTGTAACAAACGTTCCTTCTATGAAACTGGATTCGGACACAAAGAAGGTACAACTATCTCCTGGTTAATATTTTTGTTGGAAACAACCTTCGGAAGAAAACCAGGCTCAGTACGTAAAAACCACCTTATCTGCATGGACCAGATAGGGCGGAGAACACTGCAGAGCAGATAACTCAGAAACTCTTCTAGCAGAAGAAATTGCAACCTAAAACAAAACTTTCCAAGATAATAACTTAATATCTATGGAATGTAAGGGTTCAAACGGAACCCCTTGAAGAACTGAAAGAACTAGATTAAGACTCCAGGGAAGAGTCAAAGGTCTGTAAACAGGCTTGATTCTAACCAGAGCCTGAACAAACGCTTAAACGTCTGGCACAGCTGCCAGCCTTTTGTGAAGTAAAACAGATAAAGCAGAGATCTGTCCCTTCAGAGAACTCGCAGAAAATCCTTTCTCCAAACCTTCTTGTAGAAAGGAAAGAAACTTAGGAATTTTTATCTTGTTCCATGGGAATCTCACACCAACAGATATATTTTTTCCATATATTATGGTAAATTTTTCTAGTTACAGGCTATCTAGCCTGAATAAGAGTATCTACTACAGAATCTGAAAACCCACGCTTTGATAAAATCAAGCGTTCAAACTCCAAGCAGTCAGTTGGAGGAAAACCAGATTCGGATGTTCAAATGGACCCTGAATAAGAAGGTCCTGTCTCAAAGGTAGCTTCCATGGTGGAGCCGATGACACATTCACCAGGTCTGCATACCAAGTCCTGCGTGGCCACACAGGAACTATCAAGGTCACCGAAGCCCTCTCCAGATTGATCCTGGCTACCAGCCTGGGAATGAGAGGAAACGGTGGGAATACATAAGCTAGGTTGAAGATCCAAGGTGCTACTATTGTATCCAATAGAGTCGCCTTGGGATCCCTGGATTTGGACCCGTAACAAGGGACCATGAAGTTCTGACGAGAGGCCATCAGAACCAAGTCTGGAATGCCCCATAATTGAGTTATTTGGGCAAAGATTTCCAGATGGAGTTCCCACTCCCCCGGATGCTCCTCCATCGCCAGGGAACTCCTTGTTACCCCCCTGATGGTTGATATATGTAACAGTCGTCATGATGACTGATTGAAACCTTATGAATTTGGCCTTTGCTAGTCTAGGCCAAGCCTTGAGAGCATTGAATATCGCTCTCAGTTCCATTATGTTTATCGGGAGAAGAGAGTCTTCCCGAAACCATAGACCCTGAGTTTTCAGGGGTTCCCAGACCGCGCCCCAGCCCACCAGACTGGCGTCGGTCGTGACAATGACCTATTCTGGTCTGCGGAAGCTCATTCCCTGTGACAGGTTGTCAAGGGTCAGCCACCAACGGAGTGAATCTCTGGTTATTTGATCTACTTGTATCGTCGGAGACAAGACTGTATAATCCCCATTCCACTGTCTGAGCATGCCCAGGTGCAATGGTCTTAGATGAATTCGTGCAAAAGGAACTATGTCCGTTGCCGCAACCATCAACCCTATTACTTCCATGGACTGCGCTATGGAAGGAATAAGAACAGAATGAAGTACCTGACAAGAGCTTAGAAGTTTTGATTTTCTGGCCTCTGTCAGAAAAACCTTCATTTCTAAGGAAACTATTATTGTTCCCAAGAAGGGAACTCTTGTTGACGTGGACAGAGAACTTTTTTCTATGTTCACTTTCCACCTGTGAGATCTGAGAAAGGCTAGGACAATGTCCGTATGAGCCCTTGCTTTTGACAGAGACGACACCTGAATCAGGATGTCGTCCAAGTAAGGTACTACTGCAATGCCCCTTGGTCTTAGCACCGCTAGAAGGGACCCTAGTACCCTTGTGAAAATCCTTGGAGCAGTGGCTAATCCGAATGGAAGTGCCACAGGTAATGCTTGTCCAGAAAGGCGAACCTTAGGAACCGAAAATGTTCCTTGTGGATAGGAATACGTAGGTACGCATCCTTTAAGTCCACCGTGGTCATGAATTGACCTTCCTGGATGGTAGAAAGGATCGTTCGAATGGTTTCCATTTTGAATGATGAAACCCTTAGAAACTTGTTTAGAATCTTGAGATCTAAAATAGGTCTGAATGTTCCCTCTTATTTGGGAATTATGAACAGGTTGGAGTAAAAACCCATCCCTTGTTCTCCTAATGGAACAGGATGAATCACTGCCATGCTTAACAGGTCTTCTACACAGTGTAAGAATGCCTGTTCGAAGATAATTGAGACCCGTGGAACCTTCCCCTTGGGAGTAGTTCCCTGAATTCCAGGAGATAACCTTGAGAAACTATTTCTAGCGCCCAAGGATCCTGAACATCTCTTGCCCCAACCTGAGCAAAGAGAGAAAGTCTGCCCCCCACCAGATCCTTCCCAGATCGGGGGCCAACACTTCATGCTGTTTTGGTAGCAGTGGCAGGTGACTTGGCCTGCTTACCCTTGTTCCAGCCTTGCATCGGCCTCCAGGCTGGCTTGGTTTGAGAAGTATTACCCTCTTGCTTAGAGGGTGTAGAATTTGAGGCTGGTCCGTTTCTGCGAAAGGGACGAAAATTTGGCTTATTTTTAGCCTTAAAAGACCTATCCTGTGGGAGGGCGTGGCCCTTTCCCCCAGTGATGTCTGAAATAATCTCTTTCAAGTCAGGGCCAAACAGTGTTTTACCCTTTAAACACCAAAAAACTCTAAGCCATCTCCGTGGAGATGTTGCCTGTACAACGGCAAAGAGAATGACTGGGGAAGGCGGAGCCTAGGAGGGATCATGTGACCAGCTTTGCTGGGCTCTTTGCCATTTCCTGTTGGGGAAGAGAATATCCCACAAGTAAGGATGACGCCGTGGACCGGACACACCTATGTTGGAGAAAAAACTTTTAATCTCCTCAGAGCAATATTCAAAACAAATAAAAAGGCGCATCTACACCTCAGGCAGACTGAGGTGCCCTACCTTAACCTTCCATTCCCAAATTGTTAGGCAAGCAGTTGTACATCGATCGAAAAAACGATCCAAGACCAAGAAGCTGTCCAAAATGAGGCCGCAACGCTCAAGAACTATCGGGGGAGGGATCACATGACCGGCAAAAAAACAAATTACCTGATAATTTTCTTTTCTTCAGATGGAAAGAGTCCACAGCTGCATTCATTACTTTTGAATAAAAACAGAACCTGGCCACCAGGAGGAGGCAAAAAACCCCAGCCAAAAGCTTAAATACTCCTCCCACTCCCCTCATCCCCCAGTCATTCTGTCGAGGAACAATGAACAGTAGAAGAAATATCAGGGTGAAAAATGGTGCCAGAAGAACAAAACGACGTCCCACGTAGAAAAAGGGTGGGGAGCTGTTGACGGTTTCCAACGGAAGAAAAGGAAACTATCAGGTAAGCATAATTTATGTTTTTCTTCCTAATTGGAAAGAGTCCACAGCTGCATTCATTACTTTTGGGAAAACAATACCCAAGCTATAGAGGATACTGAATGTAAAAACGGGAGGGTACAAGAGGTGGCCCATTCTGAGGGCACCAGGCCTGAAAACCCCTACCCAACAAAATCCTGCTTCGTCCGAAGCCGAGAACAACTTTGAAAAAAAGGAAAAGGCCCAAGGACACTGACCCACAGATAGTCCACAAGACTTGCTAGAGACCGCAGGAACTAGACTCGACTGAGTCAACAGCCTCCAAGAGACACAGCGCCCAGCAGTTGGTCTCCAAACATCACACCCCTTACTAAAGAAAGGGAACAAATTACTGTATTCTTCCACAAAGAAGAAAAGACATGGAGAAAACATGATTGTACTTGTAAAGCGCGGCTAATACCCCTTAAGGGACTCAAGGCGCTGCTCATTTTATCAACCTCGAAAGAAAGAAAGGCTGAGTAGACCTCGCCGGGGATCGAAGTTGCAACCGTCGGTTTGCTACAGTGCACAACAGTGCATTAGTATGCTGAGCTAGCAGTACGGCTAGCATAAGGAACTCCAGAAAAAAAAACCTAAAAAGGGCACAAACGCAGAGCCAAAAACCTGAGAAACTGGGTCAAGCTAACAGAGATGCAACCAGTTTCATAGAAACAAGGGGAGGCAACGCCCAGACCCTAGAAATACAAAAACAACGGGATAAGGCTGGGAGTCTAAAACAGAGAGAGGATCTTCCCCTAACACAGTGCAAGAGCACTCTAGAAAGCAACTGAAGACGAAGGTCCCCAAGTCGCAAAAAGGTAGCTCAGAATACAGAAATATTCAGAAACGAAACCTCGTGCAGCAAGCTCAGATAGGTCTGACAAACAACGCCTGAAGCAAAAAACAGTGCATGCTGCAGTCATCTAAAAATGACTCTGAAACTTAAATACTTGCAAGGCAAGTAGAAAGCAGCTGAAGAAGTATCCACTAACCAGCTGATAACGTCGCAGGCTATCTAAGAGTCACCAGTCCTTCCCACAAATATTGATGGAGAAAGGAGAAACCTCAAAGAGGCATACCGTACCTCGAAAGCACTGATGACCAAATAGCAGAGCAACAGATCTCAGATCCTGCTCCAACACCGGACCAGTTACTAACCAATAGAAATACACTGGAGGGTTTTTATTGAAGTGATTTTAGGAAATCCAGCATTACGATACCTATTATTCTCCTTGAGGAAGTCTGCACGTTAGCAGATGAAACGCGTTGGGATAATTGTTGAGGCATTCTGACCATTGAGAGGATCCGTAGTTCTAGCTGTTCTAAGAAGAATACGCTTGGCTTTTTTTGGACGTACAGGGCTTCCGTAGCCCTAGTAGCAAGTCTCTCCTGATTTTCTAAGTTCCGGCGGACTTTTGGAAAGGATTGTATACCATAGAAGGGAGAGCGGTTTTGAGCAGCTGAGTATTTGGAACATTGACTATTGGATGACGGAAGCTGTTTGCTGTTGTTTTTTTATGTGCTTTGACTATTAATAAACATTGTAAGTGTGAATTTTTAAAACGCTGGTGCCACTGTGTGTTTTATTGCACTTGAGTCTTGTTTGCGCTTTTTTCTTTCAGAGTGAAAGTTCCTGCCCTACTGCAATTGGTGTGAAGGATACATTTGGTAAATAAGCAGCAGAGGACTCAAGCGGTATATTGATTATTCCTTTTTCATCTGGAGGTGGTAATATTGTTTATTTTTTATATTTTTATTTATATACCTGGTTTATTCCTTTTTCATCTGAAGGTGGTAATATTGTTTATTTTTTATATTTGTATATACTTGGCTTTTATTTAAAATTGTTTTATGAAGTGTATTTAATGGGACATTTTAGTCAATTTTAAATAAGTAAAGTGAGCTAATTGAGAATCATTATTTAGATTTCTAAAGAGTGTTAGCGCCATTGTTTTTCTCTGTGTGTGCAAGTGACAGACATGTCCGATAGACAGGGGCGACAGAAAGACCCCAACCACAATCCCCCAGGGAATGGAAGAAAAAAGGGGGGATTCACCCACCCCAACAGAGCTTGGGTGCCAACTCAATCCACTCCTCCAAAATAAGGCACTACCAAGGAGAACCCCCTAGGACCTGAACAGAGAAAAGTGCAATAGATCTGTAGGAAGACCTGTCACAACTCTCTTAGACAGTTTCTACGTAGAGAGATCAATTTCTAACAGGTGGAACAGAGCCCACAGAGCAGCAGATGCTGCCCCTTACAGAATAAGCCACCTGATCCACCTCCTACACACAGGGCAGGACAATGACCCTCCAGAGAGAGGAAACCCCAGCTCATAAGGAAGACACACTATCCCCTCAAAAAGGGAAGGGCACAGATAAGAACAGCGTACATGTCCACAAGACATGAAGCCATAGTATGATCAAAACACGGACCAAATGAAAAATCATCCAGACACCACTGTTGACCCAACAGAGAAAATACTCCCCATGAAAAGGAGCGCACTCCATCCGAAGGACAAGTCAGGCCTTCAAGTTTATAACCAGTACCCAAAGGTGGATGTGAACTCTGGCCTTCCTGCTTGCAAGCCCAATGAGCTAGCCCCTATGACGCAACATAGGGTCCCTGAAAAAACTGGGTCGTCCCGAACCAGTCCCCAGGATCATAAGTCTCCAGACATCCAAGAAGGATCCAGGACAAGAACCCTGGACCCAGAATTGTCCTAGAACAAATGACAACCCCAAGGAACACAAGATACCCCGTAGGTGTATGATAACCAGGGAGCCCGGAAAACAAGTACAGGACTCACTCGTAATTCCCAGCCCAAAGGGAAGAGAACACCCTTAGCCTGAGGTCAACACCCCCCCAACAAGGTGCTAGGCCGCAACAAAGTCACGCAATTTTTCTAGAGCCCAAAGGCCCCAAGGGCAACACAAAGGAAATGAGAACGAGAACAGAGTCACCCAAAAGAGAGAGTAGACAAGAAAGGCTAGTCTCCATAATCCTTTCAGATTAACGTTCCAGAGGACCACACCCAAAGGAGAAGATTGCAAAGCATTCCAAACCCAGGCAGAAAAACATCCCCCAAAGCAGAAAGCTTGGAAAAAGAGACAACACCTCTTATCGCCCTTGATATGGAGACGACTAACTCCAGAAGGAAGACAGAGCCTCACGGCCTTCGCTTCCTAATTAAGCCCCCAAAGCCACCAGAAAAAACAGACGAAGTCCAGAAAGTCTCGACCCAAAGGAAGAGAACCTCTAAAAGGAACAAGTCCTAAAAGGACACTTCCAAAGAGACCATAAAAGGCAAAATGGAGAGCCATGCAAAAGCATGCTCTACCGTAAAGGCTGCGTCAATAGACATAGGCCGTTATGTTCCAAAATAGCAATGAATCGAAGCAACACTACACAGTAGCAGACAGAATCACATAACAAAGATGATTATAAACCCCCCTGTTCAATAACCCCCTCTGGAGATATTAACCCTTGATTCCGAGATACAAAGAGCTTCACTGAGACACTATGTTAAAGTTATCCCCGAAAGGTTGTAGCCCCTCTCGGATAAACAGTTGTAATTACAATACATCCATGATAAAAGTAAAATTAAACGATCTTACCGGAATCTACGCCGTGGAACAGGAACACGGCCCTTCAAGTGTGACAGATAGTAGCGTCGCTTCTGCCATGGACTCGAGAGAAAAAAACATAAAACATAAATTATGGGCGGAGCCTGCAGCCGTCAGTGATGGCCGCATTCCCTTGAGGCTCCTGACACGGAGGAAAAGAAACCCGCCACTATCTGAGATACAATCTCCTCCAGACATTGAAATAGTCAGGGGAGAGACCGGAGCGTCCACTGCCACCGCTGAGCGCTATCAATCCACTGCGGCTTGCATACACTGACAAGCAGGAGCGTCTCATGCCTGTGACACGCAAAAGGCCGCAGCCTGACTTGGAGTGGAGAACGGACCACGCTGTTGCGTTACCAATGTCATCTTACGAGGTCTGTACAGTTCAGCAATCACAGAGAGAGAGGGTGAGGGGACACGCAAGTACATAGCAGAAGCATTCACCTGGCTTGGCGACTGTGACACTGATCAGCCCTTACAGCTTACAGTGCCAAATCATAACAGACCACAGTGTGCTGCACAACATGCTACACGGCCATTGCTGGGACTTTTTGCACAGTTTAATAACATATATAATCTGACATGGCAGTGTAGTGAGTGCCCTACTTAAACAAGCAGGCTCTATGTTTGAACTCTATTCATATAACGGCTCTGTGGACTGTCCTGTTTGACCTGGGACCCACTCTGGGATACATGCTCCTAAGAGGGTGTTTAATCTAACATATAGAGCTTGAGACACGGTCACCCACCATAGCAACTCCGCTACATCCCCTGTTTTTCTATTCTCCCCTTGGCATTGCAAATAGCTGGGGAATCTGGACATTGATTTAAGGAATATCGCTTATAGTCCATACACCACCTGATCTAATCTAAAACGTACGTGCTGGACCTGCGCACGCTACACTCGCCTCAATACCCTCTGGCTCTTGGCTAATTCTCTAATCTAGTCTCCCCAGAGAGCACTTAACAATGACAAGCCGCAGAATGGCCAGAGCAGATAAACTTCTGAAAGCAGCTCCTTCAGGTCAGAGTACCTCCAGCACCTTTTTCAAACAGTTTGAAAAGAGGAAGACCATAGACTCCTCCATAATTGAGGGAGAAGATGAATCTTCAGTAGGTGGGACCTGCTCATTATCAGACGATGGCCCTGTCACATTAAAGGCCATGGAAAGCCTCATAGCTCAAGTGAAGGGGTGTATACGGGAGGAATGTGCAGATTTAAAACGGGAGATCAATGAGCTGGGTTTCAGAGTTGAAACACTTGAGGATGATAGAGAAGAACTTGTTAAGGAAATGACGGAAATGTCACAGCAGATCCAGCTTCAACAAACCACAATTTCTACTTTAGAATCTAAGATGGATGACATAGAAAATCGCACAAGGCGCAACAACCTTCGCGTCAGGGGAGTGCCCGAATTAGTAGCTGGAGATGCTATACATCACATTTGACAAGAAATATTTCAAGCTCTTGCAATCGCCAGCTCATGTGTAATTGCAGAGATCCCAATAGAGAGAGCTCACCGCACCCTACGCCCAAAACCAAATGAGAATCAACCCCCAAGAGACATTGTGATCTGTTTTCAAAGCTTCAGGGACAGAGAAAAAATTCTTAACTATGCTCGGCAACAGCATAACTTCTCTCACCTGGGATCGAAGATCCAGATTTTCCAAGACTTGTCATCTAGGACCCTACAGCTGCGAAGGGAATTTAATGTAATCACTTCACATCTCAGGACCCAGAAGATTCCCTACAGGTGGGGGTTCCCTGTATCTCTTCAAGTCATTAAAGGTGGGAAAAAGCTGGAATGTAAAGATCCAAGAGAGGCTACTTCTTTTTGTGAACTTCTGGGAATACCATCCCCAGAGGAGCCCGCAAATGTACCACCGCTACAGAAGCAGTCAGCCTCTACACACCCTAAGACCCCAAGAAGCACTTGGTCGGAGGTGGTGAATAAAATGTCTAAGAGGAAACCGTCTCCTACACCTCAGGCTACCTTAGACGGCACCTGAACTGACATGAAGAAAATGCCTCAAAAATTCCCTCTGGACTTCTATCTTTTAACATGCAGTCCAGGTCAAGTGAGTTATCAAAGAACTGTATGACTCTTACATTTATTCAGCAGTTAGGGCTATAATTTATATCTATAGATAGGAAATCTTGATAAGATACTCACTACTGAAGAAGTTATACGTAGATGACGTGTTAGTTTTACCCTAGTAAGATTACTGTCATGTACTAAGTTTTCAGCCTGTTTATGCTGTGCAAGTTACTTTAAATTAACGTTAAATGTTGAATGTATGCTTGTTGTGCCTTTTTTCCCTTTTTTCCTTTTTCTCTTCTCTCTCCTTATCCCTCTTTTTAGATGTGATGGGGGGAGGAGGGGGAGAGAGAAGAAATGGTAATGTATTTGTATGCTCGGTCACCTCTCTCCTTCTCTTCCCTCTTAGTACTGCTCCGACATCTTTACCAAAGAAACTTGTGGCGGGCTTTCTTGTACCGTGCTAAGCCCCTACTTCCTTATTTTTCTCTTCTTTTCTTCTTTTAATATCAAAGTTTTCATTTTTAATTGTTGCATATTCATTACGTTCTAACCCTACTCCTTCCCTCTTCCTACCCTTTTTTCCCTCTGGTTCCCCCCGCCCCTTTTTTTTACCCTTTCCCCCTCCATCAGATATCTCATTTAAATCAACGCATCACCCCGTAAGCAGTAACCTTCACTCCCTCCCCCCCAATATCCTTTCATTCTCCAGACCACCACCCTAGGCCCTCTCTCATACCTCTTTTGCCTACAAATACATTGCTCAGTGTGCAATCTCATACACTACTGAGGTGAGGACACAGCACCCTTAATTCCTCATAGTTCCTTAAGTTTAGTGACCTACACGTAGATTTATGATGCACCACCGTGCACCTGCAAACACATTCACCATAGCTACACAGAATGTAAAAGGCTTCTTATCCGCAGAGAAACGGTCTTTAGCTTTTCATGACCTCTATAAGAAACAAATTGACATCCTCCTCTTGCAGGAAACTCATTTTATAAAACTCAAAGAACCCAATTTACCGACATTCTACTATGACAAGCATTTTCTGTGCTCGGGCCCCGACAGGAGAAATGGTGTTTGTATCTCTTTTAAAAGAGGGACCCCTTTTGAGATGTTACAAAAGTATACTGATGCTGAGGGCAGAATTCTAGCTCTAGTAGGCCTTCTCTATGGAAGACCCATTACGATTGCCAATCTATATGCACCCATTCGCCCCACACCCTCCTTCTTTCGCAAATCCATTAATCAGTTACTTGATATAGCCAGAGGCCCTATTATACTTGGCAGTGATTTCAATTTCCCCCTCAACCCTACCCTGGACACATCCACAGGCAGGTCGTACCTAAATCACAGAAGAATTAGAGCCAATTGGTCTGCGATACAATCCCTACCACTTTTCGATACATGGCGAATCACTCACACTCACACTAGGGACTACACTTTCTTCTCGCACCCACAAAAAACCTACACACGCCTGGATTACCTACTTTGCGACCAGTCTATATTAACATCTTTAAAAGACTCCAGGATTAGCCACACCGTATGGTCAGACCACAGTGCGGTGATTAACTCTTTTATCTGGTCCGCTAAACCCCTGAGTCGCCCGATTTGGAGATTAAATGACCTTATCTTCTCTGACCCCCAAATATTAACTGATATTGTCGAAAAGACCACAGAATTTTTTACAATAAACAGATCTGTCGACACGTCGGTCGCTAACAATTGGGAAACATATAAGTGCTTTATAAGGGGGGAACTTATTAAACATACTAAAAGACAACGTCAGCAGAGAGCATCGTTGTATAACTCCCTTACCTCTATATTAACACAAGCCGAACATGACCACAAAATCAACCCCCAATCGGACCAACACTACTCGACTTTACAACAAGCTAGGGAGGACCTGAACAGTTATCTCACAAAGTGTGCCCACTTGCGCTCCCTGACCCTAAAGGCTACATTTTTTATAGAAAAAAACAAGGCGGGTCACATGCTGGCAAGATCCCTTAAAAAAAAGAGATTTAAAACCTTCATAAAGCGTATAATCAACCCCTCAGGTCATACGTCCCTCGATAGCTCTTCAATTGTACATAACTTTGCCGACTATTATACCTCCCTATATAACATAGAATCCCCAGACCACACCACAAAGACTAATTTAATAAATGATTATCTTGGAAAAATCAAACTCCCTACTCTATCAGAGGAGGATATCTCCTCCCTAGACCGACCGTTCCATATCACTGAAATATTGGCTGCTATTAAAACTCTGCCACAGGGAAAGGCCCCAGGCCCGGATGGCTTTACCCCTAAATACTACCACCTCTTCGCCCAACAAATTAGTCCACATCTACTGGAGCTTTTCCAATCAATTGACCACCAAGGCATATTCCCCAAAAATCTCCTTGAAGCATCTATCTCGGTCATCCCCAAACCTGGCAAACCCACTGATCAAGTTAAAAACTACCTCCCCATTTCCCTTATAAACATTGATGTTAAGCTATATGCTAAAGTGCTAGCCACGCGTATCAATAAATATCTACCCGACCTGGTCCACACAGACCAGGTAGGCTTCATTCCGGGGAGGGAGGCTAAAGAAAAACATAATTTATGCTTACCTGATAAATTCCTTTCTTCTGTTGTGCGATCAGTCCACGGGTCATCATTACTTCTGGGATATAACTCCTCCCCAACAGGAAATGCAAGAGGATTCACCCAGCAGAGCTGATATAGCTCCTCCCCTCTACGTCAGTCCCAGTCATTCGACCAAGAATCAACGAGAAAGGAGTAACCAAGGGTGAAGTGGTGACTGGAGTATAATTTAAAAAATATTTACCTGCCTTAAAAAACAGGGCGGGCCGTGGACTGATCGCACAACAGAAGAAAGGAATTTATCAGGTAAGCATAAATTATGTTTTCTTCTGTTATGTGCGATCAGTCCACGGGTCATCATTACTTCTGGGATACCAATACCAAAGCAAAAGTACACGGATGACGGGAGGGATAGGCAGGCTCATTATATAGAAGGAACCACTGCCTGAAGAACCTTTCTCCCAAAAATAGCCTCCGAAGAAGCAAAAGTGTCAAATTTGTAAAATTTGGAAAAAGTATGAAGCGAAGACCAAGTTGCAGCCTTGCAAATCTGTTCAACAGAGGCCTCATTCTTAAAGGCCCAAGTGGAAGCCACAGCTCTAGTGGAGTGAGCTGTAATTCTTTCAGGAGGCTGCTGTCCAGCAGTCTCATAGGCTAAACGTATTATGCTACGAAGCCAGAAAGAGAGAGAGGTAGCAGAAGCTTTTTGACCTCTCCTCTGTCCAGAATAAACGACAAACAAGGAAGAAGTTTGGCGAAAATTTTTAGTTGCCTGCAAGTAGAACTTGAGGGCACGAACTACATCCAGATTGTGTAGAAGACGCTCCTTCTTTGAAGAAGGATTTGGACACAAGGATGGAACAACAATCTCTTGATTGATATTCCTGTTAGTAACTACCTTAGGTAAGAACCCAGGTTTAGTACGCAGAACTACCTTGTCTGAGTGAAAGATCAGATAAGGAGAATCACAATGTAGGGCTGATAACTCAGAGACTCTTCGAGCCGAGGAAATAGCCATTAAAAATAGAACTTTCCACGATAATAATTTTATATCAATGGAATGAAGGGGTTCAAATGGAACACCTTGTAAAACGTTAAGAACTAAGTTTAAACTCCATGGCGGAGCAACGGCTTTAAACACAGGCTTGATCCTAGCTAAAGCTTGACAAAAAGCCTGGACGTCTGGATTTTCTGACAGACGCCTGTGCAACAAGATGGACAGAGCTGAAATCTGTCCCTTTAATGAACTAGCCGATAAACCCTTTTCTAGACCTTCTTGTAGAAAGGACAATATCCTAGGGATCCTAACCTTACTCCAGGAGTAACGTTTGGATTCGCACCAGTATAGGTATTTGCGCCATATTTTATGGTAAATCTTTCTGGTAACAGGCTTCCTAGCCTGGATCAGGGTATCAATAACCGACTCAGAAAAACCACGCTTTGATAAAATCAAGCGTTCAATTTCCAAGCAGTCAGTTTCAGAGAAGTTAGATTTTGATGTTTGAATGGACCCTGTATCAGAAGGTCCTGTCTCAGAGGTAGAGACCAAGGCGGACAGGATGACATGTCCACTAGATCTGCATACCAAGTCCTGCGTGGCCATGCAGGCGCTATTAGAATCACAGATGCTCTCTCTTGTTTGATTTTCGCAATCAATCGAGGAAGCAGCGGGAAGGGTGGAAACACATAAGCCATCCCGAAGTTCCAAGGTGCTGTCAAAGCATCTATCAGAACCGCTTCCGGATCCCTGGATCTGGACCCGTAGTGAGGAAGATTGGCGTTCTGGCGAGACGCCATGAGATCTATCTCTGGTTTGCCCCAACGTCGAAGTATTTGGGCAAAAATCTCCGGATGAAGTTCCCACTCTCCCGGATGAAAAGTCTGGCGACTCAAGAAATCCGCCTCCCAGTTTTCCACTCCCGGGATGTGGATTGCTGACAGGTGGCAAGAGTGAGACTCTGCCCAGCGAATTATCTTTGATACTTCCATCATTGCTAGGGAGCTTCTTGTCCTTCCCTGATGGTTGATGTAAGCTACAGTCGTGATATTGTCCGACTGAAACCTGATGAACCCCTGAGTTGTTAATTGGGGCCAAGCTAGAAGGGCATTGAGAACTGCCCTCAATTCCAGAATGTTTATTGGAAGGAGACTCTCCTCCTGATTCCATAATCCCTGAGTCTTCAGAGAATTCCAGACAGCGCCCCAACCTAGTAGGCTGGCGTCTGTTGTTACGATTGTCCAGTCTGGCCTGCTGAATGGCATCCCCCTGGACAGGTGTGGCCGATAAAGCCACCATAGAAGAGAATTTCTGGTCTCTTGATTCAGATTCAGGGTAGGGGACAAATCTGAGTAATCCCCATTCCACTGACTTAGCATGCACAATTGTAGCGGTCTGAGGTGTAGGCGTGCAAAAGGTACTATGTCCATTGCCGCTACCATTAAGCCGATCACCTCCATGCATTGAGCCACTGACGGGTGTTGAATGGAATGAAGGACACGGCATGCATCCTGAAGCCTTGTTAACCTGTCTTCTGTCAGGTAAATCTTCATTTCTACAGAATCTATAAGAGTCCCCAAGAATGGAACTCTTGTGAGAGGAAAAAGAGAACTTTTCTTTTCGTTCACTTTCCATCCATGCGACCTTAGAAATGCCAGAACTAACTCTGTATGAGACTTGGCAGTTTGAAAGCTTGAAGCTTGTATTAGAATGTCGTCTAGGTACGGAGCTACCGAAATCCCTCGCGGTCTTAGTACCGCCAGAAGGGCGCCCAGAACCTTTGTGAAGATTCTTGGGGCCGTAGCCAATCCGAATGGAAGAGCTACAAACTGGTAGTGCCTGTCTAGGAAGGCAAACCGTAGATACCGTTGATGATCTTTGTGAATCGGTATGTGAAGGTAAGCATCTTTTAAATCCACTGTGGTCATGTACTGACCCTTTTGGATCATAGGTAAGATTGTCCGAATAGTTTCCATTTTGAACGATGGAACTCTTAGGAATTTGTTTAGAATCTTTAAATCTAAGATTGGCCTGAAAGTTCCCTCTTTTTTGGGAACCACAAACAGGTTTGAGTAGAACCCTTGTCCTTGTTCCGACCGCGGAACTGGATGGATCACTCCCATTAATAACAGATCTTGTACACAGCGTAGAAACGCTTCTTTCTTTATCTGGTTTGTTGACAACCTTGACAGATGAAATCTCCCTTTTGGGGGAGATAATTTGAAGTCTAGAAGGTATCCCTGAGATATGATCTCCAGCGCCCAGGGATCCTGAACATCTCTTGCCCAGGCCTGAGCGAAGAGAGAAAGTCTGCCCCCCACTAGATCCGGTCCCGGATCGGGGGCTCTCGGTTCATGCTGTCTTTGGGGCAGCAGCAGGTTTCCTGGTCTGTTTGCCCTTATTCCAGGACTGGTTAGGTTTCCAGCCTTGTCTGTAACGAGCAACAGCTCCTTCCTGTTTTGGTGCAGTGGAGGTTGACGCTGCTCCAGGTTTGAAATTCCGAAAGGAACGAAAATTAGACTGTCTAGCCTTAGCTTTGGCTTTGTCTTGAGGTAGGGCGTGGCCCTTACCTCCTGTAATGTCAGCGATAATTTCTTTCAACCCGGGCCCAAATAAAGACTGCCCCTTGAAAGGTATATTAAGTAATTTAGACTTAGAAGTAACATCAGCTGACCAGGATTTTAGCCACAGTGCTCTACGTGCCTGTATGGCGAATCCAGAGTTCTTAGCCGTAAGTTTAGTTAAATGTACTACGGCCTCCGAAATGAATGAATTGGCTAGTTTAAGGACTCTAAGCCTGTCCATAATGTCGTCTAGCGTAGACGAACTAAGGTTCTCTTCCAGAGACTCAATCCAAAATGCTGCCGCAGCCGTAATCGGCGCGATACATGCAAGGGGTTGCAATATAAAACCTTGTTGAACAAACATTTTCTTAAGGTAACCCTCTAATTTTTTATCCATTGGATCTGAAAAAGCACAGCTATCCTCCACCGGGATAGTGGTACGCTTAGCTAAAGTAGAAACTGCTCCCTCCACCTTAGGGACCGTTTGCCATAAGTCCCGAGTAGTGGCGTCTATTGGAAACATCTTTCTAAATATTGGAGGGGGTGAGAACGGCACACCGGGTCTATCCCACTCCTTAGTAACAATTTCAGTTAATCTCTTAGGTATAGGAAAAACGTCAGTACTCGCCGGTACCGCAAAGTATTTATCCAACCTACACATTTTCTCTGGTATTGCAACGGTGTTACAATCATTGAGAGCTGCTAAGACCTCCCCTAGTAATGCACGGAGGTTCTCCAATTTAAATTTAAAATTTGAAATATCTGAATCCAATCTGTTTGGATCAGAACCGTCACCCACAGAATGAAGCTCTCCGTCCTCATGCTCTGCAAGCTGTGACGCAGTATCAGACATGGCCCTAGTATTGTCAGCGCACTCTGTTCTCACCCCAGAGTGATCACGCTTGCCTCTTAGTTCTGGTAATTTAGACAAAACTTCAGTCATAACAGTAGCCATATCATGTAATGTTATCTGTAATGGCCGCCCAGATGTATTAGGCGCCATAATATCACTCACCTCCCGGGCGGGAGATGCAGGTACTGCCGCGTGAGGCGAGTTAGTCGGCATAACTCTTCCCTCGCAGTTTGGTGAAATTTGTTCACATTGTACAAATTGACTTTTATTTAAAGTAGCATCAATACAGTTAGTACATAAATTTCTATTGGGCTCCACCTTGGCATTGGAACAAATGACACAGATATTCTCTGAGTCAGACATGTTTAACACACTAGCAATAACTTGCAACCTGGTTATAATCTTTTTTAGCAAAAACGTACTGTGCCTCAAAGAGGTACTTTAACGATTAAATGACAGTTGAGATAATGAACTGAAACAGTTATAGCATCAAGTTTAAAATAACACAACTTTTAGCAAAGGTTTGTTCCCATTAGTAAATAACTAAATTTGACATAAAAAATTATAGAGTAACGTTTTTATTCACAGTCAATAAAAATTCTCACAGCTCTGCTGAGAGAATGTACCTCCCTTCAAAGAAGTTTGAAGACCCCTGAGATCTGTCAGTGAACCGGATCATGCAGGAAATATAATAGTAGCTGACTGGAATTTTTTGATGCGTAGCAAAAGAGCGCCAAAACGGCCCCTCCCTCTCACACACAGCAGTGAGGAGAAACGAAACTGTCACAATTTAAAGCAGACAACTGCCAAGTGGAAAATAATGCCCAAACATTTATTTACTCAGTACCTCAGCAATGTAAACGATTCTACATTCCAGCAAAAACGTTTAACATGACAATATTTATTAAAAGGATTAGTGACCTTTAACAGAGTAGTTCCGGTGAAAAACCATTCCCAGAATACTGAAGTGTATACATACATGTCATTATAACGGTATAGCAGGATTTTTTCATCAATTCCATTCAGAAAATAAAAACTGCTACATACCTCAATGCAGATTCATCTGCCCGCTGTCCCCTGATCTGAAGCCTTTACCTCCCTCAGATGGCCGAGAACAGCAATATGATCTTAACTACTCCGGTTAAAATCATAGTAATAAACTCTGGTAGATTCTTCTTCAAACTCTGCCAGAGAAGTAATAACACGCTCCGGTGCTATTGTAAAATAACAAACTTTTGATTGAAGTCATAAAAACTAAGTATAATCACCATAGTCCTCTCACACATCCTATCTAGTCGTTGGGTGCAAGAGAATGACTGGGACTGACGTAGAGGGGAGGAGCTATATCAGCTCTGCTGGGTGAATCCTCTTGCATTTCCTGTTGGGGAGGAGTTATATCCCAGAAGTAATGATGACCCGTGGACTGATCGCACATAACAGAAGAAATTCGATACGGGTCCTTCAAACTTTATATACAGCTACTACCAATAAATTACAAATGATGATTCTTTCCACAGATGCCGAGAAGGCTTTCGACAGGGTCGACTGGGATTTTCTCTGGTCGACCCTGTCGAAATTTGGTTTTTCCGCAACATTCATCAATAGAATTAGAGCACTATATACTAACCCCACAGCAATAGTTCGGGCTAATGGTGTAGCGTCCCACAGCTTTCAAATACATAATGGCACACGTCAGGGTTGTCCCCTCTCCCCCCTCCTATTTGCCCTCACAGTGGAGACATTTGCCACTCACATTAGAGACAATACTCACATTAAAGGTTTGGAGTTTGGCTCTCTCCATCAGAAATGCCTCTTATACGCGGATTACATTATTTTTACTTTACATTCACCCCGCACTTCGATTCCTTCACTCCTGACGGAATTTGAGGCTTTCAAGAGAGTCTCAAATGTTTCTATTAATTTGGACAAATCTGTCCTTCTACTGGTCAATCTTCCTGAAGAGGAAATCACCTACCTAGCCCAACACACCAAATTCTCGATAGAAAAATCCCTGAAATACCTTGGCATACACATCTCCTCATCCATACCAGACCTCTTCGAACTTAACTATTTAACCCTTCAGAAGGAGATACGCACACTGCTTGATAATTGGCATAGACAGAACCATCTCTCTTGGCTTGGGCGAGTAAATGCGGTGTCCATGACCATTCTCCCTAAATATCTGTACTTGTTTCAAGTCCTTCCCTTAGATCTCTCCACCCAATTTCTTAGTACACAGCAAAAGATAATTGAATCCTTTGTGTGGTCCTATCAACGACCAAGAGTCGCTAAACAGAACCTGTATCTCAGCAGAGAGAGAGGAGGTCTGGGGATCCCCAATCTGACGTATTACTACAGGGCTACCCATCTTGCTCGGATTGTGGCGTGGAACCATCTCTCTCCCTCTAAGGCGTGGGTTAAGTTGGAGACCTACCTGTTACCCGGATGCAACCTGGCTGAGATGAGTTGGATCCCTAAAAGGCACAGGCCTACAAGATGCGAACTTAACTACTATATTCTCTCATAACTCTTAGAGTATGGGACAAGACCATCAAGGCTCATACCAATGTATCACGCCCAATCTCCCCCTTAACTCCACTACTTAATAACACTACATTTATGTCATCGGATCTGCTGTCCATACCACAATCGGCCGACAGTCACCGACCCTCCCCTGTCTACCGCTTTTTCCACAATGGGCAACTTAAAACACAAACAGATTTAAGCCTAGATTTTGGACCCCCTTTTCACAAATGGTTCTCATACTTTCAAGTACGACACACCCTCCTCTCATCACCACATAAGCCAGATTTTACTAGCCCCCTCACACCATTTGAAACATTATGTACAACCCCCTCACTTAATAAATCACATATCTCTTTGATACATAAAATATTATCAAACCCTATTCCCCCATCCGCGCCCTCATACATGGCTAAGTGGGAGAAGGAACTTAATATAACATTTACGCAAAAACAACAGAACAACATATTTTTAATGACGAAAAAGTCATCTATTTCTCCGATAATAGTGGAACTCAATTATAAGATTCTATTGCGTTGGTACCTATCCCCATGTCGACTCCATAACATCTTCCCGAATGCCTCCCCATTGTGCTGGAGACATTGTGGGGAGAATGGTTCCCTCACACACATCTTTTGGCAGTGCCCTCTACTCAATCAGTACTGGCGAACTATAAATACTCACATCAACTCCACCCTTAACTCCAATATCGAACTAAGCCCTGTTATGATCCTACTAAATGATCTCCCAAAACTTGCATGCCACTATCGCAGGAAATTACTACAATGCTTGATAAACTGCGCTAAGCGCCTAATCCCAAGGTTCTGGAAGAAGCCGCAAGTACCCACGCCACAAATGTGGATCCGCGAAGTGGACCATGTCCTCTCACTTGAGAAGCTACATTATAGCTTTCAGGGTAAAACAGATGCCATTTTGGACATTATCTTTATATGGGAACAGAGAGATATAAAAACACTCTGAATGACTTCCCTCCTTCCAGGAGTATGCCCCCCTTAAAGTAAAGTAACTACACCTTCCCTGATATTCATCGATCATTTTCCCTCCCTCTTCTTCCTTTTTCCTGCCTCCCCTCACCCCCCCCCCCAACCCATGTTGCTGCTTGCTCTCATACTAAGCATGCTTATTATTTGTTGAATGTATAGATTAATATCGATATCTGTGATGGAGATCCTTGTGTTTTCATTTGTTCCTGGTCTCAATCTGTCTTGATAGACTTTAAATTCAATTACAAGTTTCCTGATTGGAGACAGGCCTGTATAAAGAGACCCTTGATGTTATTCTATAATGTTGTATGTTTTAAAATTAATAAAAAGATTTAAAAAAAAAAACAAAACATAAATTATGCTTACCTAATAATTTCCTTTTCTTCCGTTCGAAAGAGTCCACAGCTGCATTCATTACTTTTGGGAAAATAAGAACCTGGCCACCAGGAGGAGGCAAAGAAACCCCCAGCCAAAGGCTTAAATACTCCTTCCACTTCCCTAGTCATTCTGCCAAGGAACTAGGAACAGTAGAAGAAATATCAGGTTGAAAAAAGGTGCCAGAAGAACAAAAAGACGCCCCACGTAGAAAAAGGGTGGGGAGCTGTGGACTCTTTCCAACGGAAGAAAAGGAAATTATCAGGTAAGCATAATTTATGTTTTTCTTCCTAATTGGAAAGAGTCCACAGTTGCATTCATTACTTTTGGGAAAACAATACCCAACCTAAAGAGGACACTGAATGCCAAAACTGGAGGGTACAATAGGCGGCCCATTCTGAGAACACCAAGCAAGAAACCACTACCCAACAAAAACCCGGCTTCGTCCGAAGCCGAGAAAACTTTGAAAAGGAAAGGCCCCAAGGGCACTGACCCACAGATAGTCCATACTCCTAGCTAGAGACCGCAAAATCTGACTCAACTGAGCCAACAGTCCTCCTGGAGACACCGTTAACCAAAAGGCGGTTCCTCACAAAGGGATAAGGCAAAGAATAACCGAAGGGGAACCGAAAGGTCACAACAAAATACATAAAAGGAAAACCCCCAATAGCGAGCCCAGCTCACAAAGACCCAAATGGGTCCTAACAGACAAGGGGAGGCTACGCCCTGACCAAGTAGAAACCAGAGGTTTAGGACCGGGTCTCAAAACAGAGAAACCTTTCTCTCAACATCCTGCAAAAGCACTGAAAGACAACTGAAGATGGAGTCCTCACATCGTCAGAACTAAGAATACTATAGTATTCAGACAAAAAAAGAACGTGTAACAGACCCAGACAAAAAACCCTGAGTCAAGAACATGCAGCCATCATTAGGATGACACAGAAGAATACTTGCTGAGAAGTAAAAACAGGCCAACAAATTGCAAAATAAGAACTCCCAGACAGAGGGCACACTTCCAGGCAATCGAAGCCGCTAGACCTACACACAGGGCTCCAAAAGGGGAAACACATAACCTCAACGAGACCCACTGAACGCCCAAGAGAGAGAGAGGTTACACCCAGAACTTGAAGGTGAATGGTAACCCGGGACCCTCAGCCTGTAAACCCAGGGGGCTAGCTACAATACCAACCTAGATCCTGAAGATGACAACGCATATCAGAACCCACTCCCAACCGGGCCAGCCCAAGCATCGGTAGATCTTGAAAACAGAACAGAAGAACCCCAACACCAGCTCAAAAACGAGGGGAAGAATGGCCACAGCCATCCCAACAGAGCACGGATGCCAACCTGACTCCTTAGAAACAGACGACAAGGCCGTAGACCCAAAGGAATCTAACAAAAGGCCTACCCTGGTCTCGACACGGAGCCAGCAAGGCTCCAGATGGAACGTAACAACCCAGAGAAAAACACCCCTCTCTGAACGGTTAACTCTCAGTTCCAATCTCCTGAATCCAAGAGAATCCCTAGAAAAAGGACCACACCTCCATAAGAAGGAGAATAAGTCCCCCACCCTAAGAAAAGGGATGGGGCCAAAAAGACAGAGCACCTGCCCACAAGACACAAAGCCTCAGGCTAAAGAAGAGATCAATCTCCGACGCAGATGAACTTGGAAGGAATCCCCCTAAGGAATTAGTTTGGTATCACACATCCAATGTGCAATAGCTGCAGCAGAGACACTGCAAACCCATTTGCCTGCAGAGCAGTGAATACATAAGGTTACAAAAGCAAGCTGACCAAGGGAAACCGACCATAAAGGCGTAAGTCCAGCCCAATGAGCATCAGCACTCAGACAATCTGGCCAACCGTGACCAGGTCAATTAGTCCAAGTAGAAGGGAATCCCAAACCAGCCCTAGAGCCAAAAAGACCGGCAACAACTCCCCATGGAGAACATTGAGCGAAGCCACAGCAACCGGAAGCACCAGGGAGAAAACAGACCCGTGCCCCCAATTATTTAAACAAACAATATCCGAGAACTTAACACCCTGTCCGATATAAAAAAACAGACCACAGGGAGATATCAATGCAATATACAGATCAACCCGGATAACGAGATAACTCGCAAGTCCCGACCCAAGGAAGAGACCACCCCTTGCCAAAGTCCAATGCTCCAAAGGAGCTAAGGCGTTAAAAGTCATACAATGAAACTAGAGGCCATAGACTCTCAGCCGCAGGACAACAAGCAAAGGGATACCCCGAGGCCAAAATCACTCAAGCAAAGGATGGTCTCCACATCACCTCCATACAATCAGAGGATGATAGAGAGAAAAGGACCCACAGCATCCCCAGCTCCGAGCAGAGCCCAAGGAGACCACGCCCAACAGGGAACGACCATATCCCAGAGGGGAACCCAGGTCCCTAAATGGAGACCTAACTCACATGGAGACAACAGAGGGAGACCAAAAGGTCTCATAAAAAACAGCTAGACAGTACACAGTCAATGTGCAATAGCTGCAGCTGGTCACATTCTGCAACCCATCCACTGCAAGGCAGATGAACTATCCAATAAAACTACTAGCTGCTGAGAACTAAGTCCAGAAGGACAATTCCCAGTGCCTCAAAAGAAAAAAGGCCAAGATGCCCAACTCGGCGGCAAGAGGGCGCAAGCCCACCAACCCTCCACTACATGGGAAGGAGCTCTAAGTTCTGACAACCCCCTACACAAGAAAGACACAACAGAACTCCACTGACCCAGTCATCCAAATTGAAGGCTATAAGGACTGAGACAATCCTTCCTGCCTCACGGACCCACCGGTCCTCTAGAATGCTTAGTTGAACACAGAGGATAACATGAGCACTCAGCGCCTCTACCGGACCAGCCAAGCAGAACGGCGCCACGTGTCTGAACAGCTACCAGACAGAACTGAACCCAAACAGGACCAGCCTGCAATCCGGGTGTTAACCGTCAAGACGCATAAATCCTCCCTCAGAGGGGAAGAAGCAAAACAGACAGGACATCCTATCGGATGAAAATAAAATACAAGGCAACCCATAGGTTAACGCCCCAAAAAAACAGGCCTACCGCAGGACCAGCCAAACGGAGCCCTGATCTTCCAAAAAAACTGGAAAAGATCTTGATACATGGACAATCAAGAAATTACATCATCCCCACATGTCTATTGAGGTGTGCCATTCGAAGAGCATATTGAGTATTCCCATATCCAATAAGGATAGGGGCCTTCAATAACTGAAAAAACATGTCTGAGTAACATGTGAAGGCGCGCAATTCTGTAACGAAAGGCACTCAGGGACAGTCGCACCTGCAGGGAACTGTACAGTCCAAGGTGGAATACCCGGGACAACAGGAGCCTGTCCTCAACTGTATTCAATTTAGGAAATAAAGGTTCATCAGACAATATGATCTCTGGAACCCCTGAATTCACCAAAAATTTCCTTTAGAAAAAGCGCAAATTCCTAAAACTAAAGTCTGGTTCCTCCGCAGCTGGAGGTTGAGAGGCAGCAGACTCTGACCCAGAAAGTTCATACTCTGAAGTCTCAGAAAGAACGTCATACTCGGATAACCCTATCAGTTAAATCCAAAAATTATTTGATGTACTCTGGGAAGGAGTGCAATATGTAACCTTTCGCTTGCGCTTAGCAGGGCGAGGTAAAGCATTAAGGCCGCAGACACCGCCGTCTGAACTACACAATAATGTCTGGAGAAAAAAGGCCCCCTCCAGATGGAAGATCAGCAATGCTAAGGGAAAACTGCATGTGTATAGAGATAACAATGTAGGGTACGCACCTAACTGAACGACAACTCCTCAGAGGCAGACGGCTTCGTTATACAAACATGTTTGATATTATCACATTATCAAGGCATATGGAACATAATTGAGAGGGGGAACTAGGGCCTCCATACCTTATAAACAGGAATTGCTCCTTAGGAACAGAGGGAGTGCCCTCTAAAGAAACCAAATCCTCAATCACTAGTGCAATAACCGGAGAACTAGAGAGATAAAACATCCCCTTTTATTTTTTTTATAAAATAACGGCACCTCTATACCCCAATGGCTGGGGCACTCACCACCTCCTATGACCCAGACAGTACAGAGATGTATGACTCCTCTCTGATAGTCACGAAGGAGGGAATGAATCACATAGTGCACAATGCAGGACCGTACCTGCTATGAAAGAAAGCGCGCCAAACTGTGTTAACAGTATGTAATGAAAAATGAAACGATCTTACCAGAATCGACGCCGTGGAACAGGAACACAGCCCTTCAAGTGTGACAGGTCATAGCATCGCTCCTGACATTGACTTGAGAGAAAAAGCAGTCTGCGAAACTCATCAACGCTGATTGCTGTAGGAGCTGTTAATATGAGTCAAGATGGTGTCGCAAAAGAGAACTCTCCCTGCATCGCCGGACTCTAACTTTAACCCAGGCCCACACTGAGAAGCTTATAGGGCTATTTAAAACTCCTGTCCCATTGTGAAGAGTAGTATCCTCCATAAGAGACAATACAAATTCTGACAATTCTCTGCCAACCTCCTGGGACGAAAGGCAAAGAATAACTGGGGGATGAGGGAAGTGTGAGTATTTAAGCCTTTGGCTGGGGTGTCTTTGCCTCCTCATGGTGGCCAGGTTCTTATTTTTCCAAAAGTAATTAATGCAGCTGTGGATTCTTTCCCATTAGGAAGAAAAGCAGGCAGCGAAACTCGTCAATTGCTTGTGGAGCTGTTAATATGAGTCGGGATGGTTTCTCAGAAAGACTCTCCCTGCATCTCCGGACTCTAACTTCCACCCATGCTCTCACTGAAAGGCTGACAGGACTACTTAAAACTCTAGTCCCATGCCGAAGAGTACTACCCTCCATAAGAGACTATCAAAAAACTTCTGACACTTCTCTGCCAACCTCCTGGGACGAAAGGCAAAGAATGACTGGGGAATGAGGGGAGAGGGAGGAGTATTTAAGCCTTTGGCTGGGGTGTCTTTGCCTCCTCCTGGTGGCCAGGTTCTGTTTTTCCCAAAAGTAATGAATGCAACTGTGAACTCTTTCCATTTATGAAGAAAAAACTGTGCAGCAATAACTAAAAGCGCACATTTCTAGCAGCAACCGCCTAGTAAAAACTTGATACAACAAAGTAGAGCCCAACAATAACATTTCCTAATAAATAAAAGTCCCAATAAACTGAAACTTATACATAAAAAGCCTCAGAGAAAAGATCCCATAACCGCATGGAAAGTTAACCCCTTAATCTCCACACATACATAAAGTGCCTGCACCCTGCCCAAATAAATTCTTCCTAAAGGATTAATTATGTCCCAATAATTACTGCAGGAAAATCTTCTCAAGTGCAAGTCTCCAATACCTAGAAGACTTACTTGCAAATCCAGCTGTCCGTCAGGAAGACAGCTCACAAGGCGTGACAGGACACATACTCCTATCAGAGACCTGCAGAAAAAGAAAGAACAGAGTAAGCCACTCTGGCTTTCTATACAAAGGGAAGCAGACATCTTAGAAAACCAAGCAAGGACTACCTCACAACTTTCTAACTGCTTAAAAGTCACCACTACTCTTACTCAAGAGATTGACGTGGACACAGCTAAACCCAAATCCTTGCTTGCAGGGAAAAGTACCCAAAAAAGGAATCCATTCTTCAGACACCGAACTTCACCTCCTCAATTGACAGAGGCAAAGAGAATGACTGGGGTTTATGGATAAGGGAAGTTACACTTAACAGCTTTGCTTTGCCGTCTCCTGCTGGCCAGGAGTGAATATCCCACTAGTTATTTGAATGACATTGTGGACTCTCCATGTCTTAGGAAAGAAAATAACTTTTTTTGTTACAATTTATTTTGCTACAAACCTAACCCCTTTTCATGACAGCATATATAGGTGGGTTCAGGTGCATGTAGATATCATGAGCACTATATGGAACCTGTAAGCAAAAAGTTTTTCATTAACAATTTTATACATATAGTGATTGAGACATACTCACTCCTGAGCCTACTTCAGTATGCTCTCATAGAAAGGAGCTAAGTTTTAACAAAGTATAGCAAGAGAAAGAGGCACATTTGACAAGAGAAGCATATTGGAAAGCTGTGGGGAAAAAAAATGTTTTTAAAAAGGAACAGTAAATTCAAAATTAAACTTTCATGATTTAGACAGAGCATTCAATTTTATTTTATTTTTACAAATTTCTTCTATTATCTAATTTGCTTTGTTTTCGTAATATCCATGTTGTCATTAGCTCACTAGATGTGGTCAGCTAGCTCCCAGTAGTGAGTTGCTGCTCCTGCAACAAAGGATACCAATATAATGAAGCAAATTAGATATCAATAATCTGGAAAGTTGTTTAAAATGTTATGCTCTATCTGAATCATGAAAGAAAACATCAGTTTCATATTCCTTTAAAACATAATTTTACATTATGATAATGAGAGTTGCAGCCACAAGAAGTAGGATGCATTTAAAAAAAAAAAATAAACATGGCTTGGGCCTAGGGCAGTAAGCAAAACTTAATCCCTAAATTAATTGTCCCTCTTAAAAAAAATTGTAATTTACTTCGCTTTCATTACATACTTTGTTAAAAAGCAAACCTAGGTACGTAGTATGCACGTGTCTGAACCACTTTAAGGCAAAACTGCCACTTTTTATTGGTCCCCATATGTATATGCTGCTGAGCCTACTTAACTGCTTTTCAACAAATTATACTAAGATAAAGTAAATTTTATAATAGAAGTAAACTCGAAAGACAAATTTGGTGGTTTATGTCCCTTTAAATGCTGTTTCAAATGAACCTTTCACCGATTTCCAATTGTTTTTCCCCTATTTCTCTTACTGTTCCAAGCTCTACAGCTTAATGGAACATGAAACCTAATTTTATTTCTTTCATGATTTAGAAAGAGCATGCAATTTTACACAACTTACCCATTTACTTCTATTATCTAATTTGATTAATTCTCTTGATATCCTTTGTTGAAAAGCATATCTAAATAGGCTCAATAGCTATTGATTGGTGGCTGCATATAGATGCCTCGTGTGATTGGCTCACCCATGTGCATTGCTATTTCTTCAACAAAGGATACATAAAGAATGAAGGAAATTAGATAATAGAGGTAAAATGTTGTTTAAAATTGTATTCTTAATCTATATCATGAAATAAAAATTGGGGGTTTCACGTCCCTTTAAACTCATTTCCCTATTACTGTGTTTTCTTGACATTTCCCTTTAAAGGGACAGTCTACTCCAGAATGTTATTGTATAAAAAGATAGATAATCCGTTTAGTTCCCATTCCCTAGTTTTGCATAACCAACACAGTTATAATAATACACTTTTTACCTCTGTAATTACATTGTATTTAAGCCTCTGCAGATTGCCCTTTATCCTATCAGTGCTGACTTCAACGCGAGTGAGCACAATGTTATCTATATGACACATATGAACTAGCGCTGTCTAGCTGTGAAAAACAATCAGAATGCACTGAGATAAGAGACAGCCTTCAAAGGCTTAGAAATTAGCATATGAGCCTACCTAAGTTTAGCTTTCAACAAAGAATACCAAGCGAGCAAAGCAATTTTGATAATAAAAGTAAATTGGAAAGTTGTTTAAAATTGCATGCCCTATCTAAATCATGATAGTTTAATTTTGACTATACTGTTGCTTTCAGTAAGCTTACTTTTATCTATTTCTACTTACTCTTCCACTGTCTCATAAACTGCTTCATCCTGAATACATCAAATAAGAAGACAGTGTTCAGTCTGATGTTGCAAACATGATAAAAACAACTACAAATATGGAACAATGCCCATCGGGCGGATATTCTTCAGAAAATGAACTCAAGGACCCAGAGGACAAATCTTCTGAACCAAACTGAATTTATGTCATTTGGAAACAACTGACAGCCAGAACATGAGTAATTCTAAAACATACTGGCAGAGAAATTCAGTACAATTCAGCCTGGAGTAACCCACCCATCTGTGAACCTCTTACACAGTACGGCTTCGTGTACCACACCCTGAAGTGTGAAACACTTAGAAAAAGAAATATCTTACCCCTAGCATGACTGCAATTCTGCGCTTAGTTTTTCATTTACATTTGTGATGCAGAAATAAAGGCACAGAAATACTGTGGAGTTGCAGGAGAGGCCGTGCCAGCCATACTATAGAATTAGCCTACAACAGCGGAAGATAGAACACAAGGGAGTAGAGCGCCTGGGGTGGTGAGACAAATGGCTGGCAAGTCCGGGCTGCAATAAAATAAAGCACTTTAAAAACTGGTATACAAATATTTTGTAGGAAGAATTTAAGGAGGTCAAGCAATAGAATTAACGTACCACTTAAAAGACACGCTATATACCATATAATAAGGGATTTTGGTTTCCTTTATGTAGAAATAAAAAATCAGCTGAGTGGGAATATTTTCATAACAATTTAGAGGAACAGTAGATTTGCATAAACAACAAATGAATAAGACAATGCAATAGCACTTAGTCTGAACTTCAAATGAGTAGTAGATTTTTTTCTGAAAAATGTCTAAGTTATATTATCTATTTCCTCTCCTGTGTCATGTGAAAGCCATCAGCCAATCACAAATGCATATATGTTTATTCTGTTAATTCTTACACATGCTCAGTAGGAGCTTTTAACTGGAAAAAAATGTAAGTATAAAAATACTGCGCACATTAATGGAAGTAAATTGGAAAGTTGGTCATGATTTAGATAAAGCAGCAATTAAAAAAACAAAACAAAAAACCTTTACAATATACTTCCATTATCAAAACAAGCACATTATTTGAATAGACACACTTTCTGAGGCTCCAGCTCCTACTGTGCATGTGCACAAATGCACAGGATATACGTATATGCCTTTTGTGATTTGCAGATGGCTGTCACATGATACAGGGGGAGGGAAAAAACTAAATTTATGCTTACCTGATAAATGTATTTCTTTCTTGACAAGGTGAGTCCACGGATCATCAATTACTGTTGGGAATATCACTCCTGGCCAGCAGGAGGAGGCAAAGAGCACCACAGCAAAGCTGTTAAAGGTCCATGATACCCAAATGTTTAAACACTTGAAAGTGATGCAGCATAGCTGTAAAAAGCTGACTAGAAAATATCCCCTGAACATCTCTATGTAAAAAAGAAAGATATTTTACCTCAAAAGTTCCTCAGTAGCCACCTCCCATTGTAAAGGACTTCTAAGCAGCAAATCTGTATGTCTGTCCCGGGACAGCGGAAGGAGCGAGCTTACGTGCACTCATCTTATTTCCCTATTCAGCTTAAGGAAGTTTACAATGAAATCTCATGAGAGTTAGGTGAAATCTCATGAGATCACAGTAAAAGAGTTCATGACCTCAGCACTGTTGATGCGGATTGGCTGCTGTTCATTTCATTTTTTTTTACCTGCAGCTGGGCAGCAGCTGAAGTATAACTTTTTACACAGAACTTAATCTGCTGAGCTGAGGAAATTGTGAGGTAAAATACCTTCCTCAGCACTGTTGATCCTGATTGGCTGCTGTTCATTTCTTAATTTTTTTAAAACATTTGTTTACCTGCAGCTGGGCAGCAGCTGAAGTATAACTTTTTACACAGAACTTAACTTCCTTTTTTACATAGAGATGCTCAGGTGATATTTTCCTGTCAGCTTTTTACAGTTATACTGCATCAGTTTCAAGTGATTTAGCATATGAGTATTATGTCCCTTTAATTATCACTTCCCTTCCCACAACCCCCAGTCATTCAACCGAAGAAAAAAGGAGAGAAAGGAAATAACACAAGGTGCAGAGGTGCATGAGGTTTATATAAAAAAACGGTCTGAAAAACAGGGAGGGCCGTGGACTCACCGTGTCAAGAAAGAAATACATTTATCAGGTAAGCATAAATTTAGTTTTCTTTCTTAAGACACAGCAAAAGCTGCTAAATACCACTCCCCCTACCCACAATCCCCAGTCATTCGACCAAAGGGAAAGGAGAAAGGAAGTAATATAAGGTGCAGAGGTGCCTGAAGTTTATAGAAAAGCAAACTGTCTGAAAAACAAGGCGGGCCGTGGACTCACCGTGTCAAGTAAGAAATACATTTATCAGGTAAGAATAAATTATGTTTTCTTTCTAATGACACTGTGAGTCCACGGATCATCATCAATTACTGTTGGGAATCAATGCCCAAGCTAGAGGACACAGATGATTAGGGAGGGCAAGACAGGTAACCTAAACAGAAGGCACCACTGCTTGCAGAACCTCCCAAAAGAATCTCCCAAAAGAAGCCTCAGCCGAGGCAAAATGATCAAGTTTATAGATTTTAGAAAAAGTGTGCAAAGAAGACCAAGTCGCAGCCTTACAAATCTGTTCTACAGAGGCCTCATTTTTGAAGGCCCAAGAAGACACCGCCCTAGTGGAGTGAGCTTGAATCCTCTCAGGAGGCTTCTCAACCAGAGAGAAAGAGAAGTGGCAGTAGCTTTCTGACCCTTACATCTTCCAGAAAAGCAAACAAACAATTCAGAAGACTGACGAAAGTCCTTTGTAGCCTGCAGATAGAATTTAAGACCCTGCAAAATGTCTAAGTTGTGCAACAAATATTCTTGATGAGAAGAAGGATTAGAACAGAGAGAAGGAACAACATTTTTCTGAATAATATTTCTGTCCGACACAACATTAGGAAGAAAACCAAACTTGGTACGGAGAACAGCCTTATCTGAATGAAATATGAGATAAGGAGAAACACACTGCAAAACTGAAAGTTCAGAAACCCTCAGAGCAGAAGAAATAGCAGTAAGAAACAAAACTTCCAAGATAACAACTTAATATATATGGAATGCATAGGCTCAAACGGAGCCTGTTGTAAAACTTTAAGAACAAGGTTAAGGCTCCAAGTAGGAGCAACTGATTTAAACACAGGCCTGATTCTGACCAGGGCCTGACAAAAAGATTGTACATCCAGCACGTACACCAGACGCTTGTGCAGCAGATTGGATAGAGCAGAAATCTGACCCTGAGGGTACTGATAGATAGCCCCTTCTCAAGACCTTGGCATCCTGAACTTACTCCAAGAATATCCTTTAGACTCATACCATTAAAGATAACAGAATTTATGCTTACCTGATAAATTACTTTATCTTACAGGTGTATTCAGTCCACAGATTCATCCTTACTTGTGGGATATTCTCAATCCCTACAGGAAGTGGCAAACAGCTGTCCAGCAAAGCTGTCCATATAGCTCCCCTCAGGCTCCGCCCCCCCAGTCATTCGACCGACTGTTAGGAGAAAAAGGAGAACCATAGGGTGCAGTGGTGACTGTAGTTATTGTAAATTAAATTTGAACCTGACTTAAATATCAGGGCGGGCCGTGGACTGAATACACCTGTAAGAGAAAGTAATTTATTAGGTAAGCATAAATTCTGTTTTCTCTTACGTGGTGTATTCAGTCCATGGATTCATCCTTACTTGTGGGATACCAATACCAAAGCAATAGGACACGGATGAAGGGAGGGAACAAGTCAGGTAACCTAAACGGAAGGCACCACTGCTTGCAAAACCTTTCTCCCAAAAATAGCCTCCGAAGAAGCAAAAGTATCGAATTTGTAAAATTTGGCGAATGTATGCAGTGAAGACCAAGTCGCTGCCTTACAAATCTGTTCAACAGAAGCCTCATTCTTGAAAGCCCATGTGGAAGCCACAGCTCTGGTGGAATGAGCTGTAATTCGTTCGGGAGGCTGCTGTCCAGCAGTCCTATAAGCCAATCGGATGATGCTTTTCAGCCAAAAGGAAAGAGAGGTAGCAGTCGCTTTCTGACCTCTCCTCTTACCAGAATAGACGACAAACAAGGATGATGTTTGTCTGAAATCTTTAGTTGCTTTTAAATAGAATTTTAAAGCACGAACCATGTCAAGATTGTGTAAAAGTCGTTCCTTCCTAGAAACTGGATTAGGACACAGAGAAGGAACAATAATTTCCTGGTTAATATTCTTATTAGAAACCACTTTTGGAAGAAAACCAGGTTTGGTACGCAAAACAACCTTATCTGCATGGAACACCAGATAGGGTGAATCACACTGCAAAGCAGACAATTCAGAAACTCTTCGAGCAGAAGAAATGGCAACTAAAAACAAAACTTTCCAAGATAATAACTTAATATCTATGGAATGTAAAAGTTCAAACGGAACCCCTTGAAGAACTGAAAGAACTAAATTTAGACTCCAAGGAGGAGCCACAGGCTTGTAAACAAGCTTGATTCTAACTAGGGCCTGTGCAAACGCCTGAACGTCTGGTACAGCTGCCAGGCGCTTATGTAACAGAATAGACAGAGCAGATATCTGTCCCTTTAAGGAACTAGCTGACAGACCTTTCTCCAATCCTTCTTGGAGAAAGGCTAGTATCCTTGGAATCCTAACCTCACTCCACGAGTAACCCTTGGATTCACACCAACCAAGATATTTCCGCCATATTTTATGGTAAATTTTCCTGGTGACAGGCTTTCTGGCCTGTATCAGAGTGTCTATAACTGATTCAGAGAAACAACGCTTAGCTAGAATTATGCGTTCAATCTCCAAGCAGTCAGTTGCAGAGAAACTAGATTTGGATGCTTGAAAGGACCTTGGATTAGAAGATCCTGCCTCGATGGCAGTTTCCATGGTGGGACCGATGACATGTCCACTAGGTCTGCATACCAAGTCCTGCGTGGCCACGCAGGCGCTATCAGAATTACTGAAGCCTTCTCCTGTTTGATTGTGGCTATTAGCCGAGGGAGAAGAGGAAACGGTGGAAAGACATAAGCTAGACTGAATGACCAAGGCGCTATTAATGCATCTATCAATGCCGCCTTGGGATCCCTGGATCTGGATCCGTAAAGGGGAAGTTTGGTGTTCTGACGGGACGCCATCAGATCCAATTCTGGAATGCCCCAAAGCTGGGTCAGCTGAGCAAAAACCTCCGGGTGGAGTTCCCACTCCCCCGGATGGAAAGTCTGACGACTTAGAAAATCCGCCCCCCAGTTGTCTACCCCTGGGATGTGAATTGCAGATAGATGGCAGGAGTGATCCTCCGCCCATTTGATAATCTTGGATACTTCCTTCATCGCTAGGGAACTCTTTGTTCCTCCCTGATGATTGATGTACGCTACAGTCGTGATGTTGTCCGACTGAAATCTGATGAATTTGGCCTCTGCTAGTTGAGGCCACGCCTGGAGCGTATTGAATATCGCTCTCAGCTCCAAAATGTTTATCGGGAGAAGAGATTCTTCCCGAGACCATAGTCCCTGAGCCTTCAGGGAGTTCCAGACCGCACCCCAGCCTACCAGACTGGCATCGGTTGTGACAATGATCCACTCCGGTCTGCGGAAACTCATTCCCTGAGACAGGTGATCTTGAGACAACCACCAGAGAAGAGAGTCTCTGGTTTTCTGATCCATTTGAATTTGAGGAGACAAATCTGCATAATCTCCATTCCACTGTTTGAGCATGCACAGCTGCAGTGGTCTGAGATGGATTCGGGCAAAAGGGACTACGTCCATTGCCGCAACCATTAAACCAATTACTTTCATGCACTGAGCCACGGAAGGCCGAGGAATGGAATGAAGAACTCGGCAAGTATTCAACAGTTTTGACTTCCTGACCTCTGTCAGAAAGATTTTCATTTCTACCGAGTCTATTAGTGTTCCCAGAAAGGGAACCCTTGTGAGCGGGGACAGAGAACTCTTTTCTACGTTCACCTTCTACCCGTGAGACCTTAGAAAGGCCAGAACGATGTCCGTATGAGCCTTGGCTCTGTGAAAGGACGACGCCTGTATTAATATGTCGTCTAGGTAAGGTGCTACTGCAATGCCCCGCGGTCTTAGTACCGCTAGAAGGGACCCTAGCACCTTTGTGAAAATTCTGGGAGCGGTGGCCAACCCAAAAGGAAGGGCCACGAACTGGTAATGTTTGTCCAGAAAGGCGAACCTAAGGAACTGATGGTGATCTTTGTGGATAGGAATATGTAGGTACGCATCCTTTAGATCCACGGTAGTCATATATTGACCCTCCTGGATCATCGGCAAGATTGTCCGAATGGTTTCCATCTTGAAAGACGGAACTCTTAGGAATTTGTTTAGAATTTTTAGGTCCAGGATTGGCCTGAAAGTTCCCTCCTTTTTGGGAACTACGAACAGGTTTGAGTAAAAGCCCAGTCCTTGTTCTGCAATAGGAACTGGGTGTATCACTCCCATTTATAGAAGATCTTCTACACAGCGTAAGAACGCCTGTTTCTTTATTTGGTCTGAAGACAAATGAGAAATGTGGAGCCTTCCCCTTGGGGGAGAATCCTTGAATTCTAGAAGGTACCCCTGAGCAACTATTTCTAATGCCCAGGGATCTGGAACATCTCTTGCCCAGGCCTGAGCGAAGAGAGAAAGTCTGCCCCCTACTAGATCCGATCCCGGATCGGGGGCTACCCCTTCATGCTGTCTTGGTAGCAGGAGCAGGCTTCTTGGCCTGTTTACCCTTATTCCAGCCCTGCAAGGGTTTCCAGGTTGCTTTGGGCTGGGAAGCGTTATCTTGCTTTGCGGCAGGTCCGCTCCGGAAGTTGCGAAAGGAGCGAAAATTAGCCTTGTTTTTGGACTTAAACGGCCTATCTTGCGGAAGGGCATGGCCCTTGCCCCCAGTGATATCTGAAATAATTTCTTTCAGCTCTGGGCCAAATAGGGTCTTCCCCTTGAAGGGAATATTTAACAGTTTCGTTTTGGATGACACATCGGCCGACCATGATTTGAGCCAAAGCGCTCTTCGCGCCATGATGGCAAAACCTGAATTTTTCGCCGCTAGCTTAGCTAATTGGAGAGCGGCATCAGTGATAAAAGAATTAGCCAGCTTTAGAGCATGAATTCTATCCATGACCTCATCGTATGAAGTCTCCCTTTGGAGCGACTCCTCCAAGGCTTCGAACCAAAAAGCCGCAGCAGTAGTTACCGGAATAATGCAGGCAATTGGTTGAAGAAGAAAACCTTGCTGAACAAAAATTTTCTTCAGCAATCCTTCCAATTTTTTATCCATAGGATCTTTGAAAGCACAACTGTCCTCTATTGGTGTTACAGAAGCATTAGTTATTTTGTTGTGAAGAGCTTATTTCCCAGCAGCAATGCCTGAACCAGCAAGCCAGCGCCTAAGAAGGGCTCCAAGAAAACCGTAACAAGTATCATTTCATAAAGAGTTAACTCTTTTTTTTTCAGCTTTTAGAAACTATTGTCTAATCACCTCTGGAGCCAGACTGCTAATTGATAAGATGAACTTGTAAACTTGTTATCTTAAGTACTGTAATCCTATTGTGGCCTGTCAAAGGACAGTGCTCTCTATCTAAATGTGTGATGGGGGATTTTGTGCTTCCCCCCCTCTCCCCCTGGGAGTGCCCTGTGTGCATGTAACCTTAATAAAAAGCAGGCTGGGCATCCCAGTCCTGAGTTCTTGTTTGACCCTCAATCGCAGCGTTGACTCGTTTTTGTGGGCAGAAGGGTATCCTAGCTGTACTGCAGCTAAGGGAGATTATTCTATATTTGCGAGACTCATATAGAATACTATGGAAAGCAGCTTCTCCCCTCTTTAGCAAATAGGGATCCAGGCTACTAAGCGGTCCATCTCTCAGCGAGACTAAGGGTAACCGTAACATTTGGCGGCAGCGGCGGGATTTTCCTGGATTTCCTAGGAGAGGTACAGAACGGATGGAGAGCGCTTACGAAAAATTGAAGCGTACAACCCTAAAAGATTTACTTGAAAGCAGAGGGGGGTACGCCAGCAACCGGCCGAGGAGAGAGCTGATCGCAGAATTGACCGAACTGGATCAGAGCTTCACAATGGCGGAAACACCGACCACGATTAGTGACGAAAAAACCAGGATTGTTCGGGAAAGGCTCTCATTATACGGGCCGAACCCCTCCATGGAATTGGTACAGCAGTTGATGGCGGAGGCGGACGAGGATATACGAGAGACTCAAGCCCACGAACTCAACCTAGCGAACGCACACCGCAATGCTGAAGCCCCGCAGGTAATCATCCCTGTTGAAAATGCTGGGAGGCCCAAGATACCCTATGCGGCATTTCGACCCTTCCTAGAGAGCGAGACAGGGATTGATGAATATTTGGCGGATTTCGAAAGGCAATGTGCCCTGCACCAGATTCCCAACAGAGAGTGGCCCACGATATTGTCTGGGAAACTATCCGGGCGAGCCCTGGAAGCCTTTCGTACTCTGGGTGCTGAGGAAGTGACACAGTATGAGCTAGTTAAGGAGACACTGTTGCGACGGTACGCTGTAACTCCGGACACGTATCGCAGACAGTTTCGGGGCACGGAAAAGAAGCCTAACGATACCCATATGGAATGGGCGCACCGAATGCGGAGAGCGGCAAATCACTGGCTGAGTGGAAGTAAAGCGGTGACTGGGGAGGAAATTTTACAATTGTTTCTCTTAGAACATTTTTATAATGGCATGGAACAGCAAGGGAAGGAATGGCTGCGAGACAGGCGGCCTTCTACCTTAGAAGAAGCAGCCAAATTGGCCGATGAACATTATGATTCCCGTCTTCACGAACCCATGAACTACCGAGCTCCAGCACGGGTCGAACCCAGAGAGGTTTACCGTGCACCCCCTCGTGCTGAATTCCGAGCCCCGGTGCCCACAGGGCCCGTCCGACACTCAGGACCACCCAATAACAGCTCTGAGCGTCCCAGACCGACTTGCCACCGATGCAAGCAACCAGGGCATTTCATGGCTAGCTGCCCCCTTAATACGCACCAGACACCCAGGAATTACAATTACCCCTCTGGGTCCTATCGTCCGGCCCGGGCCCTCTGTGTTAACCAAGAGGCCCCTATGGAGGGATATGTGGGGCCGCTTCACGAGGCAGACCCTGTATATGCTGCCTCAGATAACCGCCAGCACCATCGGCAGAGGGTATGGCTCGAGGGGCGATCTACCGAGGGATTGCGAGACACAGGGGCTACTATCACGCTGGTACAGAGTCATTTGGTGCCAGAGCACAAGCGATCCGGACAGACTGTGGCCGTTAGAGTGGCGGGGGGGGGATGTGTACAAAATTCCAACAGCTAAAGTGCATCTTGATTGGGGAGCGGGAAAGGGGGCTGTGAACGTGGGCCTAATGGATAATTTACCTGCCGAAGTACTACTGGGCAACGATTTGGGCCCCATGACTTCTGCCTATGCTCCAGTATGCAACAACGAGGCGGACCCAGTGACTACACGGGCCCAAGCCCGGACGGAGCGAGAGCTCTCACCAGTGCGGGAGACACAGGTAAGACCTACCCCGACCTTGCCTGACAGGTTAGGCCCCATACCCTGGGACAGCCCAGATGCTTTCGAGGCAGAGTCTAAGACTGACCCGACCTTACAAAAGTACCGGGAACGAGCAGAGACCGGAGGGGGCGGGGCAGATAACGAAACATTCTTATGGGAAAAAGGGAAACTATACCGCTGGACAGAGAAAAGGGGACAGCGTAGGCGACAGCTGGTAGTGCCCCACAAATACCGTCAAGAAATCCTCAAAATAGGCCACGACATCCCCTTAGCAGGCCACCTAGCCGTTACCCGTACCCTACACCGCATTACTCACACGTTCTTTTGGCCAGGGGTGCACGCTGACGTTAGAACTTACTGTAACACCTGCGATGTGTGTCAACGAGTAGGAAGGCGAGGCGATCACCCTAAAGCCCAGCTAGTAAATATGCCCATTGTAGAGGAACCCTTCAGCCGGGTTGCTATTGACCTAGTGGGACCACTGGCTACCCCTAGTCCCTCCGGTAAGCGATACATTCTTACCGTAGTGGACTACGCTACCAGGTACCCAGAGGCTGTCGCCCTATCCAACATACAAGCGGATACGGTAGCGAATGCACTAGTACAGGTGTTCTCCCGGGTAGGATTTCCAAAAGAAATCCTATCCGACCGAGGCACCCAATTTACGGCTGAATTGACCCAACAACTCTGGCAGGTTTGCAAAATTAAGTCCCTCCTGAGCTCCCCATACCACCCCCAGACGAACGGGCTGTGTGAGAGGTTCAATGGGACCCTCAAGCAAATGCTCAAGACGTTCACTCAGGAATACCGAGACTGGGAACGCTTCCTGCCGCACCTCCTATTTGCTTATCGGGAGGTGCCCCAGGAAACGACAGGGTTCTCTCCCTTCGAGTTGCTCTACGGAAGAAAGGTACGGGGACCCCTAAACCTGATCCGGGAGCACTGGGAGGGAGAGATGGAGGCTGACGGTGTCCCCATTGTGCCATACGTGCTGGAACTCAGGGACCGAATGGAGCAATTAGCCAAATCCGTGCGGGCTAATCTCCAGTTGGCCCAGAGAAGACAGAAAGTATGGTACGATCGGGGGGCCCGAAAGAGAATCTTCACCATAGGACAAAAGGTGTTAGTACTTAAGCCGGTGAAGACAGACAAATTGCAGGCGTCCTGGCAGGGTCCCTACCAGATCGTAGAGAAAAGGGGAGACACCACTTATGTGATAGCTAGCTGCCACGACAACAATCTTAGAAAGACATTCCATGTAAACATGCTCAAGGAATATTTTGAGCGACCAGAGAACGTGACGGCCGTATGTTGTTCCCCTCAGGAAGACCCCGACAGTTTACCCATTCCAGACCTATTAGAAAAGAGCCTCCCCACAGGTATAGTGGCGCAGGTTCAGATAGGGGACCGACTTAGCCCCACTGAAAGGGAGCAGCTCAACCAACTCCTCCAGTCCAAACACCTCACCTTCTCCCCGAAGCCAGGGTACACTACTTTAACCACCCACCAGGTAGATACTCCGGGACAAACTCCCTTGCGCCAGGCTCCGTACCGAATCCCCGAAGCAGTTAGGACAGGAATGAAGAAGGAGATCGATGAGATGCTCCAGCTCAGGGTAATTGAGCCCTCCGATAGTCCCTGGGCCTCCCCAGTTGTCTTGGTGCCCAAGAAAGATGGGACCACCCGGTTCTGCGTAGACTATCGGAGGCTCAATGAAAAGACCGTGACGGACGCTTACCCTATGCCCAGGGTAGACGAGCTACTCGATCGTATAGCCAGGGGAAATTACCTGACCACTATTGACCTCTGCAAAGGTTACTGGCAGATTCCCCTGGCCCCGGAGGCTATCCCCAAGTCGGCATTCGTCACTCCATTCGGCTTATATCAGTTTAGGGTAATGCCGTTTGGGATGAAGAATGCCCCAGCTACATTCCAGCGCTTGGTGGATAGGCTCCTGGATGGCTTCCAGAGTTTTGCTTGCGCCTACCTGGACGACATAGCGATCCACAGTGAGTCCTGGGAGGACCACTTAGCTCATGTGGGAATGGTTCTGGATCAGATCCGGGCTGCTGGCCTGACTCTGAAGCCAGAAAAATGCCACTTTGGGATGGCCGAGGTACAGTACCTGGGTCACCGGGTGGGGTGTGGAAAGCAGCGACCAGAGCCGGCCAAAATAGAAGCTGTCGCCAATTGGCCCACCCCCATCACTAAGACTCAGGTCCTAGCCTTCCTGGGCACGGCAGGGTACTATAGACGGTTCGTACCAGACTACAGCACACTTGCCAAACCCCTGACTGACTTGACCAAGAAGAACTTACCTCGACAGGTCCTGTGGTCTCCCCACTGTGAAACGGCTTTCCAGGCTCTCAAAAATGCTCTAATTAACGCTCCTGTCTTGGCGGCCCCAGCCCTTAACAAACGTTTTATCGTCCATACAGATGCTTCCATGTTCGGGCTGGGAGCCGTCCTCAGCCAAGTAGGCGAAGATGGAGGGGAGCATCCAGTTGCCTACATCAGCCGGAAGCTCCTGCCCCGCGAAGTCAGCTATGCAGCGGTCGAAAAGGAGTGTTTGGCTTTGGTGTGGGCATTAAAGAAATTGACTCCCTATTTATATGGTCAGGAGTTCACTCTGGTCACCGACCATAACCCGTTGGTGTGGCTGAACCGGGTCTCTGGAGATAACGGCAGGCTATTACGTTGGAGCTTATCGTTGCAACCCTTCAATTTCACCATTACTTACAGACCTGGGAAACAGAATGGCAACGCCGACGGGTTGTCCAGACAAACCGACCTCAGCCCCGCATAACCAGCGGTCTGGACAGCCTTAGTCTGCCCCGAAAAGGGGTCAGACCGTGTCTGCCAGAGTGTTCCACAGAAAGGGAGCACTGTTACAGAAGCATTAGTTATTTTGTTGTGAAGAGCTTATTTCCCAGCAGCAATGCCTGAACCAGCAAGCCAGCGCCTAAGAAGGGCTCCAAGAAAACCGTAACAAGTATCATTTCATAATGAGTTAACTCTTTTTTTTTCAGCTTTTAGAAACTATTGTCTAATCACCTCTGGAGCCAGACTGCTAATTGATAAGATGAACTTGTAAACTTGTTATCTTAAGTACTGTAATCCTATTGTGGCCTGTCAAAGGACAGTGCTCTCTATCTAAATGTGTGATGGGGGATTTTGTGCTTCCCCCCCTCTCCCCCTGGGAGTGCCCTGTGTGCATGTAACCTTAATAAAAAGCAGGCTGGGCATCCCAGTCCTGAGTTCTTGTTTGACCCTCAATCGCAGCGTTGACTCGTTTTTGTGGGCAGAAGGGTATCCTAGCTGTACTGCAGCTAAGGGAGATTATTCTATATTTGCGAGACTCATATAGAATACTATGGAAAGCAGCTTCTCCCCTCTTTAGCAAATAGGGATCCAGGCTACTAAGCGGTCCATCTCTCAGCGAGACTAAGGGTAACCGTAACAATTGGTATAGTTGTAAGCTTAGCAAGTGTTGAAACAGCCCCCTCTACCTTAGGGACCGTCTGCCACGCGTCCCGCCTGGGGTCGTTTATGGGGAACATTTTCTTAAAGATAGGTGGGGGAACAGAGGGTACACCTGGTCTCTCCCACTCCTTAGTCACAATATCCGCCACCCTCTTTGGGATCGGAAATGCCTCAGTGTATACAGGGACCTCTAAAAACCTGTCCATTTTACACAATTTTTCAGGGACCACCATGGGGTCACAATCATCCAGCGTAGCTAAAACCTCCTTAAGCAGGACGCGGAGGTGTTCCAGCTTAAATTTAAACGCTAAGGAATCTGACTCTGCCTGCTGAGAAACTTTTCCTGTGTCAGAAATTTCTCCCTCAGACAGACCTTCCCTCACTGCTACCTCTGAGTTTTGTGAGGGAACTACAGATAAATTATCCAAAGCTTCAGATTGCTCATCCTCTGTATTTAAAACTGAGCTATCGCGCTTTTTTGGAAAAACTGGCAGTTTGGATAAAAATGGTGCAAGGGAATTATCCATTACTGCTGCTAATTGTTGTAAAGTAATAGGGGCCAATGCGCTAGAGGTACTAGGCATCGCTTGCGTGGGCGTAACTGGTGTAGACACGTGGGGGGAGGGAGAAGGACTATCCTCATTACCCTCCGTTAAGGAATCATCTTGGGCAGCATTCAGTATTAAAGCCCTTAACTGAAGCCATCATTTTATACTGTGTCTCAGAAAATGGCTTACCTTCCCTCATGGGATTTCTGTCAGTCTTCTAGCACTACCAAGTCTTGTTAGAAAAAATGACTGAGCAGTATAAGCCTGCAAACTGTTCCCCCCAACTGAAGTTCTCCGGTACTCAACAGTCCTGTGTGGGAACAGCAATGGATTTTAGTTACGACATGCTAAAATCTTTTTCCTCTCAGCAGAAATCTTCATTACTTTCTGCCTCAGAGTAAATAGTACAAACCGGCACTATTTTAAAATAACAAACTCTTGATTGAAGAAATAAAAACTACAAATCTAACACCACAAACTCTTTACCCTCCCATGGAGATGCTACTTGTTAGAGCGGCAAAAAGAATGACTGGGGGCAGAGCCTGAGGGGAGCTATATGGACAGCATTGCTGTGTGCTCTCTTTGCCACTTCCTGTAGGGATTGAGAATATCCCACAAGTAAGGATGAATCCGTTGACTGAATACACCAAGTAAGAGAAATTTACGCCATATCTTATGGTAAATCTTTCTTGAAACAGGCTTACGAGCCTGAACAATGGTCTCAATTACCTATTCAGAAATCCTATCTTAGCTAAAAACATAATTTATGCTTACCTGATAAATTTATTTCTCTTGTAGTGTATTCAGTCCACGGGTCATCCATTACTTATGGGATATATTCCCTTCCCAACAGGAAGTTGCAAGAGGATCACCCAAGCAGAGCTGCTATATAGCTCCTCCCCTCACATGTCATATCCAGTCATTCGACCGAAACAAGACAAGAAAGGAGAAACCATAGGGTGCAGTGGTGACTGGAGTTATAATTAAAATTTAGATCTGCCTCAAAAGAAGACAGGGCAGGACGTGGACTGAATACACTACAAGAGAAATAAATTTATCAGGTAAGCATAAATTATGTTTTCTCTTGTTAAGTGTACTCAGTCCACGGGTCATCCATTACTTATGGGATACCAATACCAAAGCTAAAGTACACGGATGATGGGAGGGACAAGGCAGGAACTTTAAACGGAAGGAACCACTGCCTGTAGAACCTTTCTCACAAAAACAGCCTCCGAAGAAGCAAAAGTGTCAAATTTGTAAAATTTTGAAAATGTATGAAGCGAAGACCAAGTCGCAGCCTTGCAAATCTGTTCAACAGAGGCCTCATTCTTAAAGGCCCAGGTGGAAGCCACAGCTCTAGTGGAATGAGCTGTAATTCTTTCAGGAGGCTGCTGTCCAGCAGTCTCATAGGCTAAACGTATTATGCTATGAAGCCAAAAGGAGAGAGAGGTAGCCGAAGCTTTTTGACCTCTCCTCCAAGAATAAACGACAAACAGGGAAGACGTTTGACGAAAATCTTTAGTTGCCTGTAAATAGAACTTCAGGGCACGGACTACGTCCAGATTATGCAAAAGTCGTTCCTTCTTTGAAGAAGGGTTAGGACATAATGATGGAACAACAATCTCTTGATTGATATTCCTGTTAGAAACTACCTTAGGTAAGAACCCAGGTTTAGTACGCAGAACTACCTTGTCTGAATGAAAAATCAGATAAGGAGAATCACAATGTAAAACAGATAACTCAGAGACTCTTCGAGTCGAGGAAATAGCCATCAAAAACAGAACTTTCCAAGATAACAGCTTGATATCAATGGAATGAAGGGGTTCAAATGTACGCAGGTTAAGTACGCAGAACTACCTTGTCTGAATGAAAAATCAGATAAGGAGAATCACAATGTAAAACAGATAACTCAGAGACTCTTCGAGCCGAGGAAATAGCCATCAAAAACAGAACTTTCCAAGATAACAGCTTGATATCAATGGAATGAAGGGGTTCAAATGTAACACCTTGAAGAACGTTAAGAACTAAGTTTAAGCTCCACGGCGGAGCAACAGTCTTAAACACAGGCTTAATCCTAGCCAAAGCCTGACAAAAAGCCTGAACGTCTGGAACTTCTGCCAGACGTTTGTGTAAAAGAATAGAAAGAGCAGAAATCTGTCCCTTTAACGAACTAGCAGATAAGCCCTTTTCTAAACCCTCTTGTAGAAAAGACAATATCCTAGGAATCCTAACTTTACTCCATGAGTAACTCTTGGATTCGCACCAATATAAATATTTACGCCATATCTTATGGTAAATCTTTCTGGTAACAGGTTTCCGAGCCTGTATTAAGGTATCAATAACCGACTCCGAGAAGCCACGCTTTGATAGGATCAAGCGTTCAATCTCCATGCAGTCAGCCTCAGAGAAATTAGATTTGGATGGTTGAAAGGACCCTGAATTAGAAGGTCCTGCCTCAGAGGCAGAGACCATGGTGGACAAGACGACATGTCCACTAAGTCTGCATACCAGGTCCTGCGTGGCCACGCAGGCGCTATCAGAATCACCGATGCTCTCTCCTGTTTGATCTTGGCAATCAGTCGAGGTAGTAGCGGAAATGGTGGAAACACATAAGCCATGTTGAAAACCCAAGGGGCTGCTAGAGCATCTATCAGCACCGCTCCCGGGTCCCTGGACCTGGATCCGTAACAAGGAAGCTTGGCGTTCTGGCGAGACGCCATGAGATCCAGTTCTGGTTTGCCCCAACGATGAATCAGTTGAGCAAAAACCTCCGGATGAAGTTCCCACTCCCCCGGATGAAAAGTCTGGCGACTTAGAAAATCCGCCTCCCAGTTCTCCACGCCTGGGATGTAAATCGCTGACAGGTGACAAGAGTGAGACTCTGCCCAGCGAATTATCTTGGAGACTTCTAACATCGCTAGGGAACTCCTGGTTCCCCCTTGATGGTTGATGTAAGCCACAGTCGTGATATTGTCCGACTGAAATCTGATGAACCTCAGTGTTGCTAACTGAGGCCAAGCTAGAAGAGCATTGAATATTGCTCTTAACTCCAGAATATTTATTGGGAGGAGTTTCTCCTCCTGAGTCCACGATCCCTGAGCCTTCAGGGAGTTCCAGACTGCGCCCCAACCTAGAAGGCTGGCATCTGTTGTTACAATCGTACAATATGGCCTGCGAAAGGTCATCCCTTTGGACAAATGGACCCGAGAAAGCCACCAGAGAAGAGAATCTCTGGTCTCTTGATCCTGATTTAGTCGAGGGGACAAATCTGAGTAATCCCCATTCCACTGACTTAGCATGCATAATTGCAGCGGTCTGAGATGTAGGCGCGCAAATGGAACTATGTCCATTGCCGCTACCATTAAGCTGATTACTTCCATGCACTGAGCTACTGACGGGTATGGAATGGAATGAAGAACACGGCAAGCATTTAGCAGTTTTGATAACCTGGACTCCGTCAGGTAAATTTTCATCTCTATAGAATCTATCAGAGTCCCTAGGAAGGGAACCCTTGTGAGTGGTAATAGAGAACTCTTTTCCACGTTCACCTTCCACCCATGCAACCTCAGAAATGCCAGAACTATCTCTTGACGCTTGTATCAGAATGTCGTCTAGGTACGGAGCCACCGCTATGCCTCGCGGTCTTAGCACCGCCAGAAGTGAGCCCAGAACCTTTGTAAAGATTCTCGGGGCCGTAGCTAACCCGAAGGGAAGAGCTACAAACTGGTAATGCCTGTCTAGAAAGGCAAATCTTAGGTACCGATAATGATCTTTGTGAATCGGTATGTGAAGGTAGGCATCCTTTAAGTCCACTGTGGTCATATACTGACCCTCTTGGATCATGGGTAGGATGGTTCGAATAGTTTCCATTTTGAATGATGGAACTCTTAGGAATTTGTTTAAGATTTTTAGGTCCAAGATTGGTCTGAAGGTTCCCTCTTTCTTGGGAACCACAAACAGATTTGAGTAAAATCCTTGCCCTTGTTCCGTCCGCGGAACTGGGTGGATCACCCCCATTACTAGGAGGTCTTGTACACAGTGAAGAAAAGCCTCTTTCTTTATTTGGTTTGCTGATAACCTTGAAAGATGAAATCTCCCTTGTGGAGGAGAAGCTTTGAAGTCCAGAAGGTATCCCTGAGATATAATCTCCAATGCCCAGGGATCCTGGACATCTCTTGCCCAAGCCTGGGCGAAGAGAGAAAGTCTGCCCCCCACTAGATCCATTTCCGGATAGGGAGCCCTCTCTTCATGCTGTCTTAGGGGCAGTAGTAGGCTTTCTGGCCTGCTTGCCCTTGTTCCAGGACTGGTTAGTTTTCCAGCCCTGTTTGTAACGAGCAACAGTTCCTTCCTGTTTTGGGGCGGAGGAAGTTGATGCTGCTCCTGCCTTGAAGTTTCGAAAGGCACGAAAATTAGACTGTTTGGCCTTTGATTTGGCGCTGTCCTGAGGAAGAGTATGACCCTTACCTCCAGTAATGTCAGCAATAATTTCTTTCAATCCGGGCCCGAATAAGGACTGCCCTTTGAAAGGAATATTAAGCAATTTGGATTTAGAAGTCACGTCAGCTGACCAAGATTTAAGCCATAGCGCTCTGCGCGCCTGGATGGCGAATCCGGAGTTCTTAGCCGTTAGTTTGGTTAAATGTACAACGGCATCAGAAACAAATGCGTTAGCTAGCTTAAGTGCTTTAAGCTTGTCCATAATCTCATCCAATGGAGCTGTGCGAATGGCCTCTTCCAGAGACTCAAACCAGAATGCCGCAGCAGCAGTGACAGGCGCAATGCATGCAAGGGGCTGTAAGATAAAACCTTGTTGAACAAACATTTTCTTAAGGTAACCTTCTAATTTTTTATCCATTGGATCCGAAAAAGCACAACTATCCTCCACCGGGATAGTGGTACGCTTAGCTAAAGTAGAAACTGCTCCCTCCACCTTAGGGACCGTCTGCCATAAGTCTCATGTGGTGGCGTCTATTGGAAACATTTTCCTAAATATAGGAGGAGGGGAAAAGGGCACACCGGGTCTATCCCACTCCTTGCTAATAATCTCTGTAAGCCTTTTAGGTATAGGAAAAACGTCAGTACACACCGGCACCGCATAGTATCTATCCAGCCTACATAATTTCTCTGGAATTGCAACTGTATTACAGTCATACAGAGCCGCTAAAACCTCCCCTAGCAATACACGGAGGTTCTCAAGCTTAAATTTAAAATTAGAGATCTCTGAATCCGGTCTCCCTGGATCACATCATCAGCGTGCTCTGTCCTTATCCCAGAGCTATCGTGCTTGCCTCTTAATTCTGGCAGTTTAGATAATACTTCTGTCATAACATTAGCCATGTCTTGTAAAGTGATTTGTATGGGCCTCTCTGATGTATTTGGCGCCACAATATCACGCGACTCCTGGGCGGGAGGCGAAGGTACTGACACGTGAGGGGAGTTAGTCGGCATAACTTCCCCCTCGTTGTCTGGTGATAATTCCTTTACAGATAAAGACTGACCTTTATTATTTAAAGTGAAATCAATGCATTTAGTACACATCTTTCTATGGGGCTCCACAATGGCCTTCAAACATAGTGAACAAACAGATTCAACTGTGTCAGACATGTTTAAACAGACTAGCAATGAGACTAGCAAGCTTGGAAAATACTTTTAAATAAATTTACAAGCAATATAAAAAAAACGCTACTGCGTCTTTAAGAAGCACAAAAAACTGTCACAGTTGAAATAACAATGAACCAAATCAGTTATAGCAACCAAATTTTTACAGTAAATGTATTAAGTTAGCAGAGCATTGCACCCACTAGCAAATGGATGATTAACCCCTTAATACCCAAAACGGATAATCAATATAAGAATTAACGTTTTTAACACAGTCAAACACACTGTCACAGGTCTGCTGTGACTGATTACCTCCCTCAAAATGATTTTTGAAATCCCCTGAGCTCTCTAGAGACGTCCTGGATCATGGATGAAGAAGCAGGAAGACTGTGACTGAATTTTTACTGCGCAAAAATGCGCTAAAATAGGCCCCTCCCACTCATATTATAACAGTGGAAAGCCTCAGTTAACTGTTTCTATGCAGAAATATACGACAGCCATGTGGAAAAATTCAAGCCCCAATAAGTTTTATCACCAATGTACCTCACAAAAAACGATTAACATGCCAGTAAACGTTTTAAAACATCAATTTTAAAGGTTATGTATTGTTATAGATAAGCCTACCAGTCGCTTCTACTGCAGTTAAGGCTCATACATTACTTCAGTATTAACAGCATTTTCTTAGTCAAATTCCATTCCTTAGAAAATTACTTTACTGCACATACATTCATCAGCCTGATACCAGTGGCTACTACTGCATTTAAGGCTGTACTTACATTACATCGGTATCAGCAGTATTTTCTTAGTCAATTCCATTCCTTAGAAAAATATTTTACTGCACATACCTTATTTGCAGGAAACCCTGCATGCTATTCCCCTTCTGAAGTTACCCCACTCCTCAGAATGTGCGAGAACAGCCAGTGGATCTTAGTTACTTCTGCTAAGATCATAGAAAACGCAGGCAGATTCTTCTTCTAAATACTGCCTGAGAGAAAAAACAGCAGACTCCGGTGCCATTTAAAAATAACAAACTTTTGATTGAAGAAATAATTAAATATAAAAAACTCCACACTCCTCTCATGACCTTCCTTCTTATGTTGAGGGTTGCAAGAGAATGACTGGATATGACATGTGAGGGGAGGAGCTATATAGCAGCTCTGCTTGGGTGATCCTCTTGCAACTTCCTGTTGGGAAGGGAATATATCCCATAAATAATGGATGACCCGTGGACTGAATACACTTAACAAGAGAAATCAAGCATTCAATCTCCAAGCACTCAGCTTCAGAGAAACGAGATTTGGATAAAGGAAGGGCCCCTGAAGCAGAAGGTCCTTCCTTAGCGGAAGTCTCCACAGAGGAAGAGACAACATTTCTACTAGATCTGCATACCTGATTCTGCAAGGCCATGCTGGAGCTATAACAGTCACTGATGCTCTCTCCTGCTTGTTCCAAGCGATGACTTGCGGAAGGAGAGCAAACAGAGGAAGAGATATGCCAACCTAGAGTTCCAAGGAACTGCCAGAGCATTTATCAGAAAAGGCTTGAGGATCTCTCAAATTTGAACCGTACTTTGGAAGCTTGGCGTTCTGATGAGATGCCATCAAATCCAATTCAAAGTGGTTGGTAACCTCGAGAACACCCTATGGAGTTCCCACTCCCTGGGGGGGGTTACAAGTCTGACTGATCAGAAAATCCGCTTCCCAATTATCACTCCTGTGATGTGGAAGCCACTGTGAGCCTCCGCCCACTGGATGATCCGTGTCACCTTCTTCATGGATAAGGAACTCCGGGTTCCCCCTTGGTGGGTAATGTAGGCCACTGAGGTTATGTGATCCGTCTGGAACCTGATAACCGACTAAGGCCAGCTGAGGTCAAGCCATCTAGGCATTGAAGATCACTCTCAACTCCAGATTGTTTATGGGGAGAGTAGATTCCACCTGAGTCCAAAGTCCCTATCTTCAATGATCCTGAAACTACTCCCCAACCCAACAGGCTGGCGTCCGTGGTCACAAATACCCAAGAGGGTCTCTGAAAATACGTCCCCTGGGACAGAATTTCTTGTGACAGCCACCAAGGTAGGTAGTCTCTTGTTGATTGATCCAGAACAATTCTCTGAGACTGATCTGTATAATCCCTTTACCTCCATGCATAGGGCCACTAATGGCCGTGTCCCGACTGAAGGGACAGACAAGCGAACAGAAGGCTCTTCTGACCTGTGTCATAGATTCTCTAGGTATAAAAAAAATTCTAACGATTCCTAGGAAGGTCACTCTTGAAGTCGGAACAAGATAACCTTTCCCCAGATTGATCTTCCAACCGTGTAACGAGAAAAACGCCAACAAGATCTTGTGTGAGATTCTGCTAGTTGCAAGGATGGCGCCTGAACAATATATTGTTCAGAAAGACACCCATGAATACCCTAAGACCTAAGAAGATGCAACTCAACAACTTGAGAAGATCCCTATTATAGGAACCAAATACACATCCATCTGGACTATGTTCGTTATGAACAGGCCCTCTCAAACCAAATGAGATGGATACCACTGAAGGCCAGAACCTTTTTTCAAAAATAACTAGTATTTATATATCGCTCTTCTTCCGGTAGGACACAAATCGCTTTTTCCCCGTTCACTCTTGGAATTAACCAAATCAGCAGCTGAATAGTAATAGTTGTTATTAGTACCCAATTTAATGGTATTCATTTTATCGCCTCAGAAGGATGAAGGAGTGAGTCGGCCCTGCCGGGATTTAGATCTGTGCCGTGGATCCTTTAAACCGGCTTTTTTGTAGTCAGGGCATTTACCAACTGAGCTACCTCACTGGCTTGAGAAACTAGGGGTAAACACCTAGATCCCATTTCCAGACTGGGAATGGAACTATCATTTACAGAGAGGAAGATCCTGAACCCAGTTGAAGAAATGTATCTCATTATACCTGGATTGTAGATATTCTAGAAGGAGAAATGTGCCCCTGAGAGGAAATAGTAGATTGGACTAAATTAGGTTGGGTTCAAAGACATGACCCTACAGAAAAAAGAAAAGCTTTTCCTTTAGTCTCACCAAGAGTGCCTATATATAAGGCAAAGGAAAATTGCTTAGATTAAAATTAAGTACATTTATTAAATAACATACTTAAAATGTAATAACATGGATCCATGTAAAAAAAACATAATTTATGCTTACCTGATAAATTTATTTCTCTTGTAGTGTATCCAGTCCACGGATCATCCATTACTTATGGGATATTAACTCCTCCCCAACAGGAAGTGCAAGAGGATTCACCCAGCAGAGCTGCTATATAGCTCCTCCCCTAACTGCCATTACCAGTCATTCGACCGAAAACATCCAGAGAAAGGAAAACCATAGGGTGCAGTGGTGACTGTAGTTTAATGGAAAAATTACCTGCCTTAAAGTGACAGGGCGGGCCGTGGACTGGATACACTACAAGAGAAATAAATTTATCAGGTAAGCATAAATTATGTTTTCTCTTGTTAAGTGTATCCAGTCCACGGATCATCCATTACTTATGGGATACCAATACCAAAGCTAAAGTACACGGATGACGGGAGGGACAGGCAGGCTCTTTATACGGAAGGAACCACTGCCTGAAGAACCTTTCTCCCAAAAACAGCCTCCGAAGAAGCAAAAGTGTCAAATTTGTAAAATTTGGAAAAAGTATGAAGAGAAGACCAAGTTGCAGCCTTGCAAATCTGTTCAACAGAATCCTCATTCTTAAAGGCCCAAGTGGAAGCCACAGCTCTAGTAGAATGTGCTGTAATTCTTTCAGGAGGCTGCTGTCCAGCAGTCTCATAGGCTAACCGTATTATGCTACGAAGCCAAAAGGAGAGAGAGGTAGCCGAAGCTTTTTGACCACTCCTCTGACCAGAATAAACGACAAACAGGGAAGACGTTTGTCGAAAATACTTAGTTGCCTGTAGATAAAATTTCAGGGCACGGACTACATCTAGATTGTGTAGCAGACGTTCCTTTTTCGAAGAAGGATTAGGACACAAAGATGGAACCACAATCTCTTGATTGATATTCCTGTTAGTGACCACCTTAGGTAGGAACCCAGGTTTAGTACGCAGAACTACCTTGTCTGAATGAAAAATCTGATAAGGAGAATCACAATGTAAGGCAGATAACTCAGAGACTCTTCGAGCCGAGGAAATCGCCATTAAAAACAGAACTTTCCAAGATAACAACTTGATATCAATGGAATGAAGGGGTTCAAACGGAACCCCCTGTAAAACATTAAGAACTAAGTTCAAACTCCATGGTGGAGCAACAGTTTTAAACACAGGCTTGATCCTAGCTAAAGCCTGACAAAAAGCTTGAACGTCCGGAACTTCTGACAGACGTTTGTGTAAAAGAATGGACAGAGCTGAAATCTGTCCCTTTAAGGAACTAGCGGATAAACCCTTTTCTAAACCTTCTTGTAGAAAAGACAATATCCTCGGAATCCTAACCTTACTCCATGAGTAACTCTTGGATTCGCACCAATATAAGTATTTGCGCCATATCTTATTGTAAATCTTTCTGGTAACAGGCTTCCTAGCCTGTATTAAGGTATCAATAACTGACTCAGAAAAACCACGTTTTGATAAAATCAAGCGTTCAATTTCCAAGCAGTCAGCTTCAGAGAAATTAGATTTTGATGTTTGAAGGGACCCTGGATCAGAAGGTCCTGTTTCAGAGGTAGCGACCAAGGTGGACAGGATGACATGTCCACTAGATCTGCATACCAAGTCCTGCGTGGCCATGCAGGCGCTATTAGAATCACTGATGCTCTCTCCTGTTTGATTCTGGCAATCAATCGAGGAAGCATCGGGAAGGGTGGAAACACATAAGCCATCCCGAAGGTCCAAGGTGCTGTCAAAGCATCTATCAGAACCGCTCCCGGATCCCTGGATCTGGACCCGTAACGAGGAAGCTTGGCGTTCTGTCGAGACGCCATGAGATCTATCTCTGGTTTGCCCCAACGTCGAAGTATTTGGGCAAAGACCTCCGGATGAAGTTCCCACTCCCCCGGATGAAAAGTCTGACGACTTAAGAAATCCGCCTCCCAGTTCTCCACTCCCGGGATGTGGATTGCTGACAGGTGGCAAGAGTGAGACTCTGCCCAGCGAATTATCTTTGATACTTCCATCATTGCTAGGGAGCTTCTTGTCCCTCCCTGATGGTTGATGTAAGCTACAGTCGTGATGTTGTCCGACTGAAACCTGATGAACCCCCGAGTTGTTAACTGGGGCCAAGCCAGAAGGGCATTGAGAACTGCTCTCAATTCCAGAATGTTTATTGGTAGGAGACTCTCCTCCTGATTCCATTGTCCCTGAGCCTTCAGAGAATTCCAGACAGCGCCCCAACCTAGTAGGCTGGCGTCTGTTGTTACAATTGTCCAGTCCGGCCTGCTGAATGGCATCCCCCTGGACAGATGTGGCCGAGAAAGCCACCATAGAAGAGAATTTCTGGTCTCTTGATCCAGATTCAGAGTAGGGGACAAGTCTGAGTAATCCCCATTCCACTGACTTAGCATGCACAATTGCAGCGGTCTGAGATGTAGGCGTGCAAAGGGTACTATGTCCATTGCTGCTACCATTAAGCCGATCACCTCCATGCATTGAGCTACTGACGGGTGTTGAATGGAATGAAGGACACGGCATGCATTTTGAAGCTTTGTTAACCTGTCTTCTGTCAGGTAAATCTTCATTTCTACAGAATCTATAAGAGTCCCCAAGAAGGGAACTCTTGTGAGTGGAAAGAGAGAACTCTTCTTTTCGTTCACCTTCCATCCATGCGACTTTAGAAATGCCAGTACTAACTCTGTATGAGACTTGGCAGTTTGAAAGCTTGAAGCTTGTATCAGAATGTCGTCTAGGTACGGAGCTACCGCAATTCCTCGCGGTCTTAGTACCGCCAGAAGAGCACCCAGAACCTTTGTGAAGATTCTCGGAGCCGTAGCCAATCCGAATGGAAGAGCTACAAACTGGTAATGCCTGTCTAGAAAGGCAAACCTTAGATACCGGTAATGATCTTTGTGAATCGGTATGTGAAGGTAAGCATTCTTTAAATCCACTGTGGTCATGTACTGACCCTTTTGGATCATGGGTAAAATTGTCCGAATAGTTTCCATTTTCAACGATGGAACTGTTAGGAATTTGTTTAGGATCTTTAAATCCAAGATTGGCCTGAAAGTTCCCTCTTTTTTGGGAACCACAAACAGATTTGAGTAAAACCCTTGTCCTTGTTCCGACCGCGGAACCGGATGGATCACTCCCATTAATAAAAGATCTTGTACGCAGCGTAGAAACGCCTCTTTCTTTATTTGGTTTGTTGACAACCTTGACAGATGAAATCTCCCTCTTGGGGGAGAGAATTTGAAGTCTAGAAGGTATCCCTGAGATATGATCTCTAACGCCCAGGGATCCTGGACATCTCTTGCCCAAGCCTGGGCGAAGAGAGAAAGTCTGCTCCCCACTAGATCCGTTCCTGGATCGGGGGCCCTCGATTCATGCTGTCTTAGGGGCAGCAGCAGGTTTCCTGGCCTGCTTGCCCTTGTTCCAGGACTGGTTAGGTCTCCAGCCTTGTCTGTAGCGAGCAACAGCTCCTTCCTGTTTTGGTGCAGAGGAAGTTGATGCTGCTCCTGCTTTGAAATTACGAAAGGAACGAAAATTAGACTGTCTAGCCTTAGGTTTGGCTCTGTCTTGAGGCAGGGCATGGCCTTTACCTCCTGTAATGTCAGCGATAATTTCTTTCAACCCGGGCCCGAATAAGGTCTGCCCTTTGAAAGGTATATTAAGCAATTTAGATTTAGAAGTAACGTCAGCTGACCAGGATTTTAGCCACAGTGCTCTGCGTGCCTGAATGGCGAATCCGGAATTCTTAGCCGTAAGTTTAGTTAAATGTACTACGGCATCTGAAATAAATGAGTTAGCTAACTTAAGGGCTTTAAGCTTGTGTGTAATCTCATCTAATGGAGCTGATTCAAGTGTCTCTTCCAGAGACTCAAACCAAAATGCTGCTGCAGCCGTGACAGGCGCAATGCATGCAAGAGGTTGCAATATAAAACCTTGTTGAACAAACATTTTCTTAAGGTAACCCTCTAACTTTTTATCCATTGGATCTGAAAAGGCACAGCTATCCTCCACCGGGATAGTGGTACGCTTAGCTAAAGTAGAAACTGCTCCCTCCACCTTGGGGACGGTTTGCCATAAGTCCCGTGTGGTGGCGTCTATTGGAAACATCTTTCTAAATATCGGAGGGGGTGAGAACGGCACACCGGGTCTATCCCACTCCTTAGTAACAATTTCAGTAAGTCTCTTAGGTATAGGAAAAACGTCAGTACTCGCCGGTACCGCAAAATATTTATCCAACCTACACATTTTCTCTGGTATTGCAACTGTGTTACAATCATTCAGAGACGCTAACACCTCCCCTAGTAATACACGGAGGTTTTCCAGCTTAAATTTAACATTTGAAATATCTGAATCCAGTTTGTTTGGATCAGAACCGTCACCCGCAGAATGAAGCTCTCCGTCCTCATGTTCTGCAAATTGTGACGCAGTGTCTGACATGGCCCTAATATTATCAGCGCACTCTTTTCTCACCCCAGAGTGATCACGCTTACCTCTTAGTTCTGGTAATTTAGCCAAAACTTCAGTCATAACAGTAGCCATATCCTGTAATGTGATTTGTAATGGCCGCCCAGATGTACTCGGCGCTACAATATCACGCACCTCCCGAGCGGGAGATGCAGGTACTGACACGTGAGGCGAGTTAGTCGGCATAACTCTCCCCTCGTTGTTTGGTGAAATATGTTCAATTTGTACAGATTGACTTTTATTTAAAGTAGCATCAATACAGTTAGTACATAAATTTCTATTGGGCTCCACTTTGGCTTTAGCACATATAGCACAGATATCTTCCTCTGAATCAGACATGTTTAACACACTAGCAAATAAACTAGCAACTTGGAAATACTTTTCAAGTAATTTACTATAATATGAAAACGTACTGTGCCTATAAGAAGCACAGAAAAAGTTATGACAGTTGAAAATTAATAAACTGAAAAGTTATAGCATCAAATCTTTGTAAAAAACACAATTTTAGCAAAGGATTGCTCCCATTAGCAAAGGATAACTAACCCTGATAGCAGAAAAAAAAAAAAAAAATACAGAAATAAACGTTTTTTTTATCACAGTCAACTACAATCTCACAGCTCTGCTGTGAGTGATTACCTCCCTCAAAACAAGTTTTGAAGACCCCTGAGTTCTGTAGAGATGAACCGGATCATGCAGGGAAGACAATAAACTTCTGACTGAAGTTTTTGATGCGTAGCAAAAGCGCCAAAAAAGGCCCCTCCCCCTCACACATAACAGTGAGAGAGATCAGTAAACTGTCATAAATTAAATAAAACGACTGCCAAGTGGAAAAAAATAGTGCCCAAAACATTTTTTCACCCAGTACCTCAGAAAATTAAACGATTTTACATGCCAGCAAAAAACGTTTAACATTAATAAATTGAGTGTTATTAAAAAGCCTGTTGCTAGTCCCTGCAAATTAGGCTAAAGTTTTATGCATACAGTATAATTCCAGTGAAGTGCCATTCCCCAGAATACTGAAGTGTAAAATATACATACATGACAGCCTGATACCAGTTGCTGCTACTGCATTTAAGGCTGAGTTTACATTATATCGGTATGGCAGAATTTTCTCATCAATTCCATTGTCAGAAAATAATAAGCTGCTACATACCTCTTTGCAGATTAATCTGCCCGCTGTCCCCTGATCTGAAGTTTACCTCTCCTCAGATGGCCGAGAAACAGCAATATGATCTTAACTACTCCGGCTAAAATCATAGAAAAACTCAGGTAGATTCTTCTTCAAATTCTACCAGAGAAGGAATAACACACTCCGGTGCTATTATAAAATAACAAACTTTTGATTGAAGGTATGAAACTAAGTATAATCACCACAGTCCTCTCACACATCCTATCTATTCGTTGGGTGCAAGAGAATGACTGGTAATGGCAGTTAGGGGAGGAGCTATATAGCAGCTCTGCTGGGTGAATCCTCTTGCACTTCCTGTTGGGGAGGAGTTAATATCCCATAAGTAATGGATGATCCGTGGACTGGATACACTTAACAAGAGAAATAAGAGTAAAAGAAAAAATGAATCTAAATAAAATATAAATGTGATTGTAATATTTCCCAAGTAGTGGTGGATTAGACCTGATATAAAAAAGCTTATACAGGAAATAACAATATTACGGCTAGATTACGAGTTTTGCATTATGAGGGGTGCGGTACTAATTTGCATGTTATTCTCACTGCTCACTTTCCTACAGCGCTGGTATTACAGGTTTTTCTAAACCCGGAGTTAAATCTGCCGCCCCCGACATCGTCAACACCTACATTATACTTATTAACCCCTAATCTGATGCTCCGGACATCGCCGACACCTACATTATACTTATTAACCCCTAATCTGCTGCCCACAACATTGCTGACACCTATATTATATTTATTAACCCCTAATCTCCCGCCCCCAATGTTGCAGCAACCTACCTACACTTATTAACCCCTAATCTGCCGCCCCGTCGCCGCCACTATAATAAACATATTAACCTCTAAACCGCCGCACTCCCGCCTCGCAAACACTAGTTAAATATTATCAACCCCTAATCTGCCGTCCCTATATTAAATTTATTAACCCCTAAACCTAAGTCTAACCCTAACCCTAACACCCCCTAACTTAAATATAATTATAATAAATCTAAATAAAACCTAATATCATTACCTAAATAATTCCTATTTAAAACTAAATACTTACCTATAAAATAAACCCTAACGGCTAGATTTAGAGTTCTGCGGCCAAAGGGGTGGGTTAGCTACGTGTGCTTTTTTTCTCCCGCACCTTTTAAATACCGCTGGTATTTAGAGTTCACAGAATGGTTGCGTTAGGCTCCAAAAAGGGAGCGTATAGCATATTTACCGCCACTGCAACTCTAGATACCAGCGTTGCTTACGGACGCGGCCAGCTTCAAAAACGTGCTCGTGCACGATTCCCCCATAGAAAACAATGGGGCTGTTTGAGCTGAAGAAAAACCTAACACCTGAAAAAAGCAGCGTTCAGCTCCTAACGCAGCCCCATTGTTTGCTATGCGAAAACACTTCCTACGTCTGCACCTAACACCCTAACATGTACCCCGAGTCTAAACACCCCTAACCTTACACTTATTAACCCCTAATCTGCCGCCCCCGCTATCGCTGACCCCTGCATATTATTATTAACCCCTAATCTGCCGCTCCGTATACCACCGCAAGCTACATTATTGCTATGTACCCCTAATCTGCTGCGCCTAGCACCGCCGACCCCTATATTATATTTATTAACCCCTAATCTGCCCCCTCAACGTCGCCTCCACCTGCCTACACTTATTAACCCCTAATCTGCCGAGCGGACCGCACCGCTACTATAATAAAGTTATTAACCCCTAATCCGCCTCACTCCCGCCTCAATAACCCTATAATAAATAGTATTAACCCCTAATCTAGCCTCCGTAACATCGCTGACACCTAACTTCAATTATTAACCCCTAATCTGCCGGCCGAATCTCGCCGCTACTGTAATAAATGGATTAACCCCTAAAGCTAAGTCTAACCCTAACACTAACACCCCCATAAGTTAAATATAATTTAAATCTAACGAAATTAATTAACTCTTATTAAATAAATTATTCCTATTTAAAGCTAAATACTTACCTGTAAAATAAACCCTAATATAGCTACAATATAAATTATAATTATATTATAGCTATTTTAGGATTAATATTTATTTTACAGGCAACTTTGTAATTATTTTAACCAGGTACAATAGCTATTAAATAGTTAATAACTATTTAATAGCTACCTAGTTAAAATAATTACAAAATTACCTGTAAAATAAATCCTAACCTAAGTTACAATTAAACCTAACACTACACTATCAATAAATTAATTAAATACAATATCTACAAATAAATACAATGAAATAAACTAACTAAAGTACAAAAAATAAAAAAGAACTAAGTTACAAAAAATAAAAAAATATTTACAAACATTAGAAAAATATTACAACAATTTTAAACTAATTACACCTACTCTAAGCCCCCTAATAAAATAACAAAGCCCCCCAAAATAAAAAAAATGCCCTACCCTATTCTAAATGAAAAAAGTTCAAAGCTCTTTTACCTTACCAGTCCTGAAAAGGGCCCTTTGCGGGGCATGCCCCAAAGAATTCAGCTCTTTTGCCTGTAAAAAAAACACATACAATACCCCCCCAACATTACAACCCACCACCCACATACCCCTAATCTAACCCAAACCCCCCTTAAATAAACCTAACACTAAGCCCCTGAAAATCTCCCTACCTTGTCTTCACCTCACCGGGTCCCGATCTGTCCAGAAGAGCCTCCGATGTCTTGATCCAAGCCCAAGAGGGGGGCTGAAGAGTGACATCCATCCTCGGGCTGAAGTCTGGATCCAAGCGGCGGCTGAAGAAATCCATCATCGGGCTGAAGTCAGAAGTCCATCATCGGGATGAAGTCGGAAGTCCATCATCGGGATGAAGTCTTCTATCAAGCAGCATCTTCAATCTTCTTTCTTCCGGAGCGGAGCGGAGCCATCTTCTTCCCAGCCGACGCGGATCCATCCTCTTCTAACGACGCCTACTAGCCGAATGATGGTTCCTTTAAATGACGTCATCCAAGATGGCGTCCGTCGAATTCCGATTGGCTGATAGGATTCTATCAGCCAATCGGAATTAAGGTAGGAAAATTCTGATTGGCTGGTGGAATCAGCCAATCAGATTGAGCTTGCATTCTATTGGCTGATCGGAACAGAAGACCTATTGGAAGAAAATACCAATCCATCTGAACACAGATGGAGAACAAAAATGAAAAATAAATCTACCTATGTACCCAAAAGCATTCATGCAGCTCAAATACAGGTCTTTAATAACCTGGTATGTCAGGAAATTACTGAACTAAAACTTGACCCTAAGGTGCAAAATTTATCATATAAGGAAAGAATGGCACTAAGGGAAATTCAAAGCTGGGAAGATGTGGTGATTCGTAACTCCGATAAAGGAGGTAACATCGTGATATGGCCATTGAACATGTATCTACGTGAAGTCAACAAGCAACTGAATGACAAAAGATGCTATTCAAAACTATTATTTAACCCAATTATTGGATACCATCAGATATACAATTCTATGATCCATAAAGCATATCAGAACGCTATCATCACACCTAAAGAAAGAACATTCCTGAATGTACCAAATCCAAAAGTTGCCACGCTATATCTCATCCCAAAAGTTCACAAAAACTTAGTAAGCCCTCCTGGAAGACCTATCTTGTCTGGCATAGGATGCCTTACAGAAAAAGCGAGCCAGTATATTGATTATAGATTACGGTCCTTTGTACATGAGTTACCTTCATACGTACAGGATACGATGGAGGTTCTGCAAAAACTAGACAGTGTACACATTGAGAAAAACACATGGCTTGTGACTTCAGACGTAGAGGCGTTATACACCTCTATTGACCATGACAAAGGAATTCATGCAGTAAGATATTTTCTAAACCAAAAATCTGAAGAGAATGAGAATCACAATCAATTTGTTATAAACCTGTTAAAATTTGTCTTACAATACAACTTTTTCACCTTTGACAATAATTTTTATTTACAAACTCGGGGAACTGCGATGGGGACAGCATGTGCCCCCACATATGCAAATCTGTTTATGGGATGGTGGGAGGCTGAATACGTATTCACGGAGAACAACTCGAAGTACACAGAGTATATACCTCTATGGCTCAGATTTATAGATGATATTCTGTTTATATGGGAAGGGCCATATGATATCTTACTCGAATTCTTAAACATACTGAATTCGAATGACTTAAATATCAAGCTAACCACTGAAGCCAGTCAAACAGAAATTGCATTCCTTGATTTAAAAATCAAAAAAGAGGAAGATGGAAGAGTAACAACTGACCTCTTCAGGAAGAAAACAGCAACCAATAGTTTGTTGCATAAAACAAGTGCCCATGCACCAGGAACAATACGGGGATTACCAACTGGTGAATTTTTGAGAACTAGAAGAAACTGCACAGACCTGAGCACATTTAAAATCCGAGCAAAAGAACTGGAGGAAAGATTAATCAAGAGAGGATACAGTAAGACAAGCATAAAAAAGGCAAAAAATAAGGCTATGAGAATTAATCGAAAAGAACTACTAACAAAAAAGTGTAAAAAACAGGACAACAAAACGAGATTGATTTTAACATACTCTTCACAAATGACTCAAATCAAAAGTGTCATTAATAAACACTGGCACGTTTTAACTTCTGATCCAATATTAAAAGCCCAGCTAGGAGAAAAACCTGAGATAGGATATAGACGATCAAGAAACATGAAAGACTTATTAACTAAGAGTCACTATACAAGGAAGAAAACTATGACATCATTTACCCCTGGGTCCTTCAAGTGTGGTACTTGTTCTACATGTCATTACATCAAGAAGACGAGTACGATCACCGACAGATTTGGATTCACTCACCGTATAAACAACTATATCAGTTGCAATACACAAGGGGTGATCTATGTACTACAATGCTCGTGCCACTTGTATTATGTGGGCATGACCACACGTATGCTGAGAGTGAGATTAATGGAGCATTTAAGAAATATCAGAAATGCCAAGAAAGATGTGGAGGATGGTAAAACCATAACAAGTGTGGCGTTCCATTTTCTACACAAACATAATTCAGATACCAGAAACTTACAATGTTGGGGAATAGAACAGATAAAACTAGGAATTAGAGGGGGAGACCTTGAGAAATCCCTATTAAAAGCAGAGAGTAAATGGATATATTTACTAAACACAGTACACCCCAATGGTATAAATGAAAACAACAACTATTATGTGTTTTTATAAACATCAGAATAACAAGAAAAATGTAAATAAGGGGGACATGAGATTGACAACAGAAAATGACAACAAGGATAGGGAATCTGAAATAGGAACTTGTAGTGGAAATCTAAGAATAGTTTAAAAAGAACTGACTAACACCAGCAACCATTCACACAACAAGGACCATTCCAACACACATCAAGAGCACCTAAACCAAAAGACACATTCACATTGTAGAAACAGGGAAATGGTTTCAACTTCACAAGCACTTATAGTTTGCAACACCCCCCTTCTTTTGAAATGTCAAGCAAGTGCTATTAACAAGATATTAGGAAATTAGATATGAATTGTGAAAACCACTATCTCCAATGTATATGGACATATAAAATCAAGATATATATGGGTATACAATAATTCTGAAGTTAGGATCAAAAATAGGGGTCATTTGAGGCAAGGATCCCAAGGAAGATCTAGAAAAAGAACAGAAAATCCTAAAATTGCAAACTTGAGTAGACAAACAAATGAACTATGCAAATAGGTACAAATATATGAAAAATTATACAAGTAAACATTTGGCAATAGAGATTTTCTTAAGGAATTATAAAACAAATAAAAGCAATTCGAACTTCTTCAGAACTACACAATAAATTATGAAGTTTCCCCAATATATTCTTTTCAAAATTATCACGAATTTATAGAGTTTTAATTTCTTCATTGAGTATAGAACTTTAATATGACGTAGGTCAAAGCACAATGTAACTTAGAATTTAAGCTTTTATTTTTCATCACTCAACACTTCCCTTTGAATGAAACACTTCTCCACACACCCTTAGTCTAAATTACACTTTTTATAGAAGCACAAAAGAATATCACTTGATAAAGTGAGCACCATCACGTTTTTCATATAAACACCAAACATTGACATAAAATCATATCACATTGACATAAAATCATATCACAGGATTGTATACATATGGTTTTAGAACCAAGTAATATTATTTAGAAAGCATATCATAAACTATACGTGACAAAATGTATCAACCACAAGCGAGAGCATTTGATTCCTATTTTCCCTAAATGCAAACCTCAACCCCAGTATATGTAGGAAAATCTCACTTTCCGCTCAATCCCAATACTGTAATGTATATCATAAAAATAAAGCAGTAATATAATTAAATTTCAGATAATTGAATATAATAATCCACCTTAACAGTACGGAGGAAAAATGATGCAGAAAATCTCACTTTCCGCTTAATCTTGATACTGTAATGTACATCATGATAATATATCAGCAACAGAATTAAGCGTCAGGTAATTGGATATAATAATCCACCTTAACAATACGGAGGAAAAATGATGCAGTCCTCCTTAAAAATCTCAAAAGTATTCACGGAACTAATCGAGTCCCGATTGGCTGTAACCATGACAACACAACCAATCAGAAAGCAGTAGGGGCGGGATATCCGGCTCAAATGCGTATAAATAGGTTGAACCACGGCGGCCCGCCGCCTTTGATAAAGCCTAAACAGGCGAAACGCGTCAGGGGGGTTGTGTGGGACAATGGGGTCCCTCAATTGTTATGTTTTTAAAAAAAACTCTAACCTAGCTAAGTGTACTAAGAAAATAGTATTTAACAAATGGTTGACGATAATACCGGTAAATAGTGGAGAACTGTGAGGGGATATAGGAGCCTAGCATAAAGACTCAGCCTGATAAACAATGTGCTGACGATTACGATAACACACAGCACAGTTTGTTACAACTAATTGAAGCGAGCTAAAGATTTAATTATTGAAAGAAAGTATAAACATATAGCTCGCAGCTTCAATTCTATACAGAGATAGACAAACTGTGGATATAAAGAGTGACAAACTCGACTGAAACCACTTGATATAAACCAAACAGTAGAAATAAAAAATAAAAAAGTTCAACAATACTTAAATATATATGCTTATGGAAATATAGACAGCTGTATATATATTTTATAATTTAGTATGTAAGAAAAACGAATGAGGTGTGTATGAATTGAGTGCATGATACGTTGTAACTTAATATAGAATCACAGTTACAAGAGTAAGAACCTTATCGGTCCTTCTGTGGATACCAGAACAGATTACTTAGTAATACTGTTCAAATCACATTTACAGTTTACCATTTTATCTTAACATTGAAATTGATTAAGAGTCAATCCGAAAAGAACATATTTGCCAAATAAAGAGATAGAATTACATCGATCATATCAGACATTTCATAGATCCAGATCGATAGTTATCACAAAACAAGAAAATGAATGGTGCGCATATCTAATGAGCGCAAAACACATTTAAATGCAAGTGCTTGAGGGGGCTCAAAAACAAAGTTAAGATAACAAATACAGAACGTATATGCAAAACACACGATCACATACAAGAACGATATATACAGCCAATACGAGAACTGTAACTACTGAGTGTAGGAGGAATAATAAATACACAAGATTAAGTGGTTCAAGCAATACAAATACAGGATTTATTAGTGCACACTAATGAGGGTATAGTAAACTCAGCAGCTGATGTTACGAGTGATTTAAAATCACAGGAGCCTATGACAAAATAACGACAGTTGTTATCACATAATGCAGAGCTGCATGATTACCCCAGAATACAAATTATAATAGTGCATACCCCATAAAGCAACCACAACCTAGGTTGGATATAAGCTTTATTAATATTGAATCACAATCAGAAGTATACCATTAATTAGCCATTGGCATATTCTACAGTCCAATAGTCCAGGAAGCATATTATATTAAGTTTGGTAACAAGTGACGTCAGCCAGAATTATTTAAATAAAAGCACATATATCCACTCAACTATATTGACACCCTAGAGACCAGATAACATATTAATTTACTCTCCGGGTAAGGTGTGAATTAAGTAACAAAATCACACTTACCAAGGTATAGAGCAACCCAGACCAATAGTACCATTTACACTGAGAGACTAGATAATAATAATGGTTTAAAGGCCAGACTGATTGATAATAGTGCTCTTAAGATACAGCTACCAAGGTTAGACTACAATTTTAAATGTGTGTGTTTACCCATGTTTTAAATAAATAATAAAAGTTAAATTTTAAATTCTCTTTTTGCCCCTACCAATAAGTCTGGGCATAGAGTGCTATTAGTGCATTATTCTTTCAGGGATTCTCAATCCCATTTGTTTGCTAAAGAATGCGAGCTCAATCTGATTGGCTGATCGGATCAGCCAATCGGATTGAACTTGAATCTGATTGGCTGATTCCATCAGCCAATCAGAATTTTCCTACCTTAATTCCGATTGGCTGATAGAATCCTATCAGCCAATCGGAATTCGACGGACACCATCTTGGATGACATCATTTAAAGGAACCGTCATTCGGCTAGTAGGCGTCGTTAGAAGAGGATGGATCCGCGTCGGCTGGGAAGAAGATGGCTCCGCTCCGCTTCAGAAGAAAGAAGATTGAAGATGCTGCTTGATAGAAGACTTCATCCCGATGATGGACTTCCGACTTCAGCCCGATGATGGATTTCTTCAGCCGCCGCTTGGATCCAGACTTCAGCCTGAGGATGGACGTCACTCTTCAGCCCCCCGCTTGGGCTTGGATCAAGACATCGGAGGCTATTCTGGACAGATCGGGACCCGGTGAGGTGAAGATAAGGTAGGGAGATCTTCAGGGGCTTAGTGTTAGGTTTATTTAAGGGGGGTTTGGGTTAGATTAGGGGTATGTGGGTGGTGGGTTGTAATGTTGGGGGGGTATTGTATGTTTTTTTTACAGGCAAAAGAGCTGAATTCTTTGGGGCATGCCCCACAAAAGGTCCTTTTAAGGGCTGGTAAGGTAAAAGAGCTTTGAACTTTTTTAATTTAGAATAGGGTATGGCATTTTTTTATTTTGGGGGTCTTTGTTATTTTATTAGGGGGCTTAGAGTAGGTGTAATTAGTTTAAAATTGTTGTAATATTTTTCTAATGTTTGTAAATATTTTTTTATTTTTTGTAACTTAGTTCTTTTTTATTTTTTGTACTTTAGTTAGTTTATTTAATTGTATTTATTTGTAGGTATTTTATTTAATTTATTTATTGATAGTGTAGTGTTAGGTTTAATTGTAGGTAAATGTAGGTATTTTATTTAATTTATTTATTGATAGTGTAGTGTTAGGTTTAATTGTAGGTAATTGTAGGTATTTTATTTAATTTATTTATTGATAGTGTAGTGTTAGGTTTAATTGTAGATAATTGTAGGTAGTTTATTTAATTTATTTATTGATAGTGTAGTGTTAGGTTTAATTGCAGGTAATTGTAGGTATTTTATTTAATTTATTTATTGATAGTGTAGTGTTAGGTTTAATTGTAGGTAATTGTAGGTATTTTATTTAATTTATTTATTGATAGTGTAGTGTTAGGTTTAATTGTAGATAACTGTAGGTAGTTTATTTTATTTATTTATTGATAGTGTAGTGTTAGGTTTAATTGTAACTTAGGTTAGGATTTATTTTACAGGTAATTTTGTAATTATTTTAACTAGGTAACTATTACATAGTTCTTAACTATTTAATAGCTATTGTACCTGGTTAAAATAATTACAAAGTTGCCTGTAAAATAAATTTTAATCCTAAAATAGCCACAATATAATTATTATTTATATTGTAGCTATATTAGGGTTTATTTTACAGGTAAGTATTTAGATTTAAATAGGAATAATTTATTTAATAAGAATTTATTTCGTTAGAATAAAATTATATTTAACTTAGGGGGGTGTTAGGGTTAGAATTAGCTTTAGGGGTTAAAAAATGTATTAGAGTAGCGGTGAGCTCCGATCGGCAGATTAGGGGTTAATACTTGAAGTTAGGTGTCGGCAATGTTAGGGAGGGCAGATTAGCGGTTAATACTATTTATTATAGGGTTATTGAGGCGGGAGTGAGGCGAATTAGGGGTTAATAACTTTATTATAGTAGCGGTGCGGTCCGCTCAGCAGATTAGGGGTTAATAAGTGTAGGCAGGTGGAGGCGACGTTGAGGGGGGCAGATTAGGGGTTAATAAATATAATATAGGGGTCGGCGGTGTTAGGGGCAGCAGATTAGGAATTCATAGGGATAATGTAGGTGGCAGCGGTGTGCGGTCGGCAGATTAGGGGTTAAAAAATTTAATAGAGTGGCGGGGATGTGGGGGGCCTCGGTTTAGGGATACATAGGTAGTTTATGGGTGTTAGTGTACTTTAGAGCACAATAGTTAAGAGCTTTATAAACCGGCGTTAGCCCAGAAAGCTCTTAACTACTGACTTTATTTTGCGGCTGGAGTTTTGTCGTTAGATTTCTAACGCTCACTTCAGCCACGACTCTAAATACCGGCGTTAGAAAAATCCCATTGAAAAGATAGGATACGCAATTGACGTAAGGGGATCTGCGGTATGGAAAAGTCGCGGCTGGAAAGTGAGCGTTAGACCCTTTAATGACTGACTCCAAATACCAGAGGGCGGTAAAAACCAGCGTTAGGAGCCTCTAACGCTGGTTTTGACGGCTACCGCCCAACTCTAAATCTAGCCGTAAGTTAGCTACAATATAACAAATCGTTACATTATATCTAGCTTAGGGTTTATTTTTATTTTACAGGCAAGTTTGTATTTATTTCAACTAGGTAGAATAGTTACTAAATAGTTATTAACTATTTAATAACTACCTAGCTAAAATAAATACAAATTTACATGTAAAATAAAACCTAACCTAAGTTACACTAACACCTAACCTTACAGTACAATTAAATAAATTACCTAAATTAAATACAATTAAATAAATGAAATACAATTACCTAAATTACAAGAAAACAAACACTAAATTACACAAAATAAAAACAAATTACAAGATATTTAAACTAATTACACCTAATCTAATAGCCCTATCAAAATAAAAAAGCCCCCCCTAAATAAATAAAAAAAACCTAGCCTAAATTAAACTACCAATAGCCCTTAAAAGGGCCTTTTGCGGGGCATTGCCCCAAAGAAATCAGCTCTTTTACCTGAAAAAAATACAAACAACCCCCCCAACAGTAAAACACACCACCCACACAACCAACCCCCCAAATAAAACCCTAACTAAAAAAACTAAGCTCCCCATTGCCCTGAAAAGGGCATTTGGATGGACATTGCCCTTAAAAGGGCATTAGCTCTATTGCAGCCTAAACCCCTAATCTAAAAATAAAACCCACCCAATACACCCTTAAAAAATCCTAACACTAACCCCGAAGATCCACTTACAGTTTTGAAGAGCCGACACCCATCATCAACGAAGCTGGGAGAAGTCTTCATCCAAGCGGCAAGATGTCCTCAACGAAGCCGGCAGAAGTGGTCCTCCAGACAGGCAGAAGTCTTCACCCAGACGGCATCTTCTATCTTCATCCTTCAGACGCTGAGCAGCTTCATCTTCAAGACAGGGCTATTAGATTAGGTGTAATTAGTTTAAAGATCTTGTAATTTGTTTTTTATTTTCTGTAATTTAGTGTTTTTTTGTAATTTAGCTAATTGTATTGAATTTAGTTAATTGTATTTAATTTAGGGAATTTATTTAATTGTAGGGTTTGGTTAGGTGTTAGTGTAAGACAGGTTATCTTATATTTTACAGATCAATTTGAATTTATTTTAGCTAGGCAGTTATTAAATAGTTAATAACTATTTAGTAACTATTAAATAAATAATAAAATAAATACAAACTTGCCTGTAAAATAAAAATAAACCCTAAGCTAGATACAATGTAACTATTAGTTATTGTATTTAGTTTCAAATAGGAATTATTTAGGTAATGATAGTCATTTTTATTTATATTTATTTTAATTATATTTAAGTTAGGGGGTGTTAGGGTTAGACTTAGATTTAGGGGTTAATAAATTTAATATAGTGGCGGCAACATTGGGGGTGGCAGATTAGGGGTTAATAAATGTAGGTAGGTGGCGGCGATGTTAGGGACAGCAGATTAGGGGTTAATAAGATTTAACTATTGTTTATGAGGTGAGAGTGCGGCAGGTTAGGGGTTAATATGTTTATTATAGTGGCGGCGATGTCCGGAGCAGCAGATTAGGGGTTCATAATTTTATTTTAGTGTTTGTGATGCGGGAGGGCCTCGGTTTAGGGGTTACTAGGTAGTTTATGGGTGTTAGTGTACTTTTTAGCACTTTAGTTATGAGTTTTATGCTACGGCTTTGTAGTGTAAAACTCATAACTACTGACTTTAGAATGCACTACGAATCTTGACGGTATATGGTGTACCGCTCACTTTTTGGCCTCCCAGGACAAGCTTGTAATACCGGCGCTATGAAAGTCCCATTGAAAATAGACTATACGCAAATTGCCAAAAAAGTGTGCGGGACAGCTGTACCTACAAAACTCGTAATAGCAGCAAAGTAAAAAAGCAGCATTATGAGGCTTAACGTTGCTTTTTTACTCATAACGCAAGACTCGTAATCTAGCCGTTAGTGTTATATCTTTAAACAATCTAAAATAACAAGTACAAATAGTGTCAAGTCCAGATGATAGCTATATCCTACGGATGCATCTATGAGTCAGTCTATAGTGGAATTTATGTATGATCCAATAGAAGATGTAGAAAAAGCAGTATAAAAAGTGGTTTAAAAAGTGAAAAAAAAATGTATTGACAAAAGAGTGAAAAAAATGAAAATAAATATCAAAAATTGAAAAAAGGTAAAAGGAGATATATGGATAAGGTGAAAAAATAGTGTTCGTGAACTCCAGATGATTAAATCGTATACTTGGATGAAGTGATCTCTCCTATTTTTGAATCCTTCTAAGTGAGAAAAAGATACTGAAGCAAACGTTGGGGAAAATCCAGAGTTAACCAAAACCTTCCCTTAATGTGCTTAAGCTTTATGCCTGTAAATAAAGAAATAAATAAAGATATAGTCTTGATAAAGGCCTAACAGAGGGCCGGAATGCGTTGACATTTATGGTAAGCTTCATTCAGATCATTCGTACTTGTCTATAACAATACTGTACCATGTTATATTTTCTTTATTTACAGGCATAAAGCTTAAGCACATTAAGGGAAGGTTTTGGTTAACTCTGGATTTTCCCCAAAGTTTGCTTCAGTATCTTTTTCTCACTTAGAAGGATTCACAAATAGGAGAGATCACTTCATCCAAGTATACGATTTAATCATCTGGAGTTCACAAACACTATTTTTTCACCTTATCCATATCTATTTCCTTTGACCTTTTTTCAATTTTTGATATTTATTTTCACTTTTTTCACTCTTTTGTCAATACATTTTTTTCATTTTTTTAACCACTTTTTGGTGTGAGGTACTAATATCCCCCAAGGATTTATACTGCTTTTTCTACATCTTCTATTGGATCATACAGAAACTCCACTATAGACTGACTCATAGAAGATGCATCCTTACGATATAACTATCATGTGGACTTGACACTATTTTTACTTGTTATTTTAGATGGTTTTAAGATATAACACTAACGGCTAGATTTAGAGTTTGGCGTTAGCCGTCAAAAGCAGCATTAAGGGGTCCTAACGCTGCTTTTTACCGCCCGCTGGTATTTAGAGTCAGACAGGAAAGGGTCTACCACTCACTTTCTTTCCGCGACTCCAGGCTACCACAGATTCCCTTACTTCAATTGCATATCCTATATTTTCAATGGGATTTGCCTAAAGCTGGTATTTGGAGTCTTGGAAGAAGTGAGCGGTAGACCCTCTACCGACAAGACTCCTACTGCCAAAAAAAGTCAGTAGTTAAGAGCTTTATGGGCTAACGCCGGAACATAAAGCTCTTACCTACTGTGCTATAAAGTACACTAACACCCATAACTACCTATGTACCCCTAAACCGAGGCCCCCCCACATTGCAAACCCTCTAATAAAAAATTTTAACCCCTAATCTGCCGACCGGACACTGTCGCCACCTACATTATAGCTATAAACCCCTAATCTGCTGCCCCTAACATTGCCGACACCTACATTATATTTATTAACCCCTAATCTGCCCCCCCAATGTCGCCGCTACCTAACTACAATTATTAACCCCTAATCTCCCGCCCGCAACGTCGCCGCTACTATAATAAATGTATTAACCCTTAAACCTAAGTCTAACCCTAACACCCCCCTAACTTAAATATAATTTAAATAAAACGAAATAATATTCCTATCATTAAATAAATTAATCCTATTTAAAACTAAATACTTAACTATAAAATAAACCCTAATATAGCTACAATATAACTAATAGTTACATTGTAGCTATTTTAGGATTTATATTTATTTTACAGGCAACTTTGTATTTATTTTAACTAGGTACAATAGCTATTAAATAGTTAATAACTATTTAATAGCTACCTAGTTAAAATAATTACAAAATTACCTGTGAAATAAATCCTAACCTAAGTTACAATTAAACCTAACACTACACTATCATTAAATTAATTAAATTAACTATAATTACCTACAATAAAATGTAATTAAATAAACTAATCTATAATACAAAAACAAACAAACACTAAATTACAGAAAATAAAAAAATATTACAAGAAGTTTAAACTAATTACACCTAATCTAAGCCCCCTAATAAAATAAAAAAGGCCCCCAAAATAAAAAAATGCCCTACCCTATTCTAAATTACAAAAGTAATCAGCTCTTTTACCAGCCCTTAAAAGGGCTTTTTGCGGGGCATTGCCCCAAAGTAATCAGCGCTTTTACCTGTCAAAAAAAAAACAACCACCCCAACATTAAAACCCACCACCCACATACCCCTACTCTAACCCACCCAAACCCCCCTTAAAAAACCTAACACTAACCCCCTGAAGATCTCTATTCTAACACAATGACGGTACCTTTAAGTGACGTCATCCAAGATGGCATCCCTTCAATTCCGATTGGCTGATTGGAACAGCCAATAAAATGCGAGCTCAATCCGATTGGCTGATTGGATCAGCCAATCGGATTGAACTTCAATCTGATTGGCTGATTGAATCAGCCAATCAGATTTTTCCTACCTTAATTCAGATTGGCTGATAGAATCCTATCAGCCAATCGGAATTGAAGGGACGCCATCTTGGATGACGTCACTTAAAGGTACCGTCATTGTGTTAGAAGACTCCGGATGAAGAGGATGGCTCCGCGTCGGCTCCTTGGAAGATGGCTCCGCTCCGCTCCGGATGGATGAAGATTGAAGACGCCGCCTGGATGAAGACTTCTACCGGATGAAGGACCTCTTCTGCGCACCTTGGATGAAGATTTCGGCCCGGTTGGGTGAAGACTCCTCAAGGTAGGGAGATCTTTAGGGGGTTAGTGTTAGGTTTTTTTAAGGGGGGTTTGGGTGGACTAGAGTAGGGGTATGTGGGTGGTGGGTTTTAATGTTGGGGGGGTTGTATTTTTTTTACAGGTAAAAGAGCTGATTACTTTGGGGCAATGCACCACAAAAAGCCCTTTTAAGGGCTGGTAAAAGAGCTGATTACTTTTGTAATTTAGAATAGGGTAGGGCATTTTATTATTTTGGGGGGCTTTTTTTATTTTATTAGGGGGCTTAGATTAGGTGTAATTAGTTTAAACTTCTTGTAATATTTTTTTATTTTCTGTAATTTAGTGTTTTTTTTGTATTATAGATTAGTTTATTTAATTAAATTTTATTGTAGGTAATTGTAGTTAATTTATTTAATTAATTTAATGATAGTGTAGTGTTAGGTTTAATTGTAACTTAGGTTAGGATTTATTTCACAGGTAATTTTGTAATTATTTTAACTAGGTAGCTATTAAATAGTTATTAACTATTTAATAGCTATTGTACCTAGGTAAAATAAATACAAAGTTGCCTGTAAAAACAGAATTTATGTTTACCTGATAAATTACTTTCTCCAACGGTGTGTCCGGTCCACGGCGTCATCCTTACTTGTGGGATATTCTCTTCCCCAACAGGAAATGGCAAAGAGCCCAGCAAAGCTGGTCACATGATCCCTCCTAGGCTCCGCCTACCCCAGTCATTCGACCGACGTTAAGGAGGAATATTTGCATAGGAGAAACCATATGATACCGTGGTGACTGTAGTTAAAGAAAATAAATTATCAGACCTGATTAAAAAACCAGGGCGGGCCGTGGACCGGACACACCGTTGGAGAAAGTAATTTATCAGGTAAACATAAATTCTGTTTTCTCCAACATAGGTGTGTCCGGTCCACGGCGTCATCCTTACTTGTGGGAACCAATACCAAAGCTTTAGGACACGGATGAAGGGAGGGAGCAAATCAGGTCACCTAAATGGAAGGCACCACGGCTTGCAAAACCTTTCTCCCAAAAATAGCCTCAGAAGAAGCAAAAGTATCAAACTTGTAAAATTTGGTAAAAGTGTGCAGTGAAGACCAAGTCGCTGCCCTACATATCTGATCAACAGAAGCCTCGTTCTTGAAGGCCCATGTGGAAGCCACAGCCCTAGTGGAATGAGCTGTGATTCTTTCAGGAGGCTGCCGTCCGGCAGTCTCGTAAGCCAATCTGATGATGCTTTTAATCCAAAAAGAGAGAGAGGTAGAAGTTGCTTTTTGACCTCTCCTTTTACCAGAACAAACAACAAACAAGGAAGATGTTTGTCTAAAATCCTTTGTAGCATCTAAATAGAATTTTAGAGCGCGAACAACATCCAAATTGTGCAACAAACGTTCCTTCTTCGAAACTGGTTTCGGACACAGAGAAGGCACGACTATCTCCTGGTTAATGTTTTTGTTAGAAACAACTTTTGGAAGAAAACCAGGTTTAGTACGTAAAACCACCTTATCTGCATGGAACACCAGATAAGGAGGAGAACACTGCAGAGCAGATAACTCTGAAACTCTTCTAGCAGAAGAAATTGCAACCAAAAACAAAACTTTCCAAGATAATAACTTAATATCAACGGAATGTAAGGGTTCAAACGGAACCCCCTGAAGAACTGAAAGAACTAAGTTGAGACTCCAAGGAGGAGTCAAAGGTTTGTAAACAGGCTTGATTCTAACCAGAGCCTGAACAAAGGCTTGAACATCTGGCACAGCTGCCAGCTTTTTGTGAAGTAACACAGACAAGGCAGAAATCTGTCCCTTCAAGGAACTTGCAGATAATCCTTTTTCCAATCCTTCTTGAAGGAAGGATAGAATCTTAGGAATCTTAACCTTGTCCCAAGGGAATCCTTTAGATTCACACCAACAGATATATTTTTTCCAAATTTTGTGGTAAATTTTTCTAGTTACAGGCTTTCTGGCCTGAACAAGAGTATCAATAACAGAATCTGAGAACCCTCGCTTTGATAAGATCAAGCGTTCAATCTCCAAGCAGTCAGCTGGAGTGAGACCAGATTCGGATGTTCGAACGGACCTTGAACAAGAAGGTCTCGTCTCAAAGGTAGCTTCCATGGTGGAGCCGATGACATATTCACCAGATCTGCATACCAAGTCCTGCGTGGCCACGCAGGAGCTATCAAGATCACCGACGCCCTCTCCTGATTGATCCTGGCTACCAGCCTGGGGATGAGAGGAAACGGCGGGAATACATAAGCTAGTTTGAAGGTCCAAGGTGCTACTAGTGCATCTACTAGAGTCGCCTTGGGATCCCTGGATCTGGACCCGTAGCAAGGAACCTTGAAGTTCTGACGAGAGGCCATCAGATCCATGTCTGGAATGCCCCACAGTTGAGTGATTTGGGCAAAGATTTCCGGATGGAGTTCCCACTCCCCCGGATGCAATGTCTGACGACTCAGAAAATCCGCTTCCCAATTTTCCACTCCTGGGATGTGGATTGCAGACAGGTGGCAGGAGCGAGTCTCCGCCCATTGAATGATTTTGGTCACTTCTTCCATCGCCAGGGAACTCCTTGTTCCCCCCTGATGGTTGATGTACGCAACAGTCGTCATGTTGTCTGATTGAAACCGTATGAACTTGGCCCTCGCTAGCTGAGGCCAAGCCTTGAGAGCATTGAATATCGCTCTCAGTTCCAGAATATTTATCGGTAGAAGAGATTCTTCCCGAGACCAAAGACCCTGAGCTTTCAGGGATCCCCAGACCGCGCCCCAGCCCATCAGACTGGCGTCGGTGGTGACAATGACCCACTCTGGTCTGCGGAAGGTCATCCCTTGTGACAGGTTGTCCAGGGACAGCCACCAACGGAGTGAGTCTCTGGTCCTCTGATTTACTTGTATCTTCGGAGACAAGTCTGTATAGTCCCCATTCCACTGACTGAGCATACACAGTTGTAATGGTCTTAGATGAATGCGCGCAAAAGGAACTATGTCCATTGCCGCTACCATCAAACCTATCACTTCCATGCACTGCGCTATGGAAGGAAGAGGAACGGAATGAAGTATCCGACAAGAGTTTAGAAGTTTTGTTTTTCTGACCTCTGTCAGAAAAATCCTCATTTCTAAGGAGTCTATTATTGTTCCCAAGAAGGGAACTCTTGTCGACGGAGATAGAGAACTCTTTTCCATGTTCACTTTCCATCCGTGAGATCTGAGAAAGGCCAGGACTATGTCCGTGTGAGCCTTTGCTTGAGGAAGGGACGACGCTTGAATCAGAATGTCGTCCAAGTAAGGTACTACTGCAATGCCCCTTGGTCTTAGCACCGCTAGAAGGGACCCTAGTACCTTTGTGAAAATCCTTGGAGCAGTGGCTAATCCGAAAGGAAGCGCCACGAACTGGTAATGCTTGTCCAGGAATGCGAACCTTAGGAACCGATGATGTTCCTTGTGGATAGGAATATGTAGATACGCATCCTTTAAATCCACCGTGGTCCTGAATTGACCTTCCTGGATGGAAGGAAGAATTGTTCGAATGGTTTCCATTTTGAACGATGGAACCTTGAGAAACTTGTTTAAGATCTTGAGATCTAAGATTGGTCTGAACGTTCCCTCTTTTTTGGGAACTATGAACAGATTGGAGTAGAACCCCATCCCTTGTTCTCCTAATGGAACAGGATGAATCACTCCCATTTTTAACAGGTCTTCTACACAATGTAAGAATGCCTGTCTTTTTATGTGGTCTGAAGACAACTGAGACCTGTGGAACCTCCCCCTTGGGGGAAGCCCCTTGAATTCCAGAAGATAACCTTGGGAGACTATTTCTAGTGCCCAAGGATCCAGAACATCTCTTGCCCAAGCCTGAGCGAAGAGAGAGAGTCTGCCCCCCACCAGATCCGGTCCCGGATCGGGGGCCAACATTTCATGCTGTCTTGGTAGCAGTGGCAGGTTTCTTGGCCTGCTTTCCCTTGTTCCAGCCTTGCATTGGTCTCCAAGCTGGCTTGGCTTGAGAAGTATTACCCTCTTGCTTAGAGGACGTAGCACTTTGGGCTGGTCCGTTTCTACGAAAGGGACGAAAATTAGGTTTATTTTTGGCCATGAAAGACCGATCCTGAGGAAGGGCGTGGCCCTTACCCCCAGTGATATCAGAGATAATCTCTTTCAAGTCAGGGCCAAACAGCGTTTTCCCCTTGAAAGGAATGTTAAGTAGTTTGTTCTTGGAAGACGCATCAGCTGACCAAGATTTCAACCAAAGCGCTCTGCGCGCCACAATAGCAAACCCAGAATTCTTAGCCGCTAACCTAGCCAATTGCAAAGTGGCGTCTAGGGTGAAAGAATTAGCCAATTTGAGAGCACGGATTCTGTCCATAATCTCCTCATAAGGAGGAGAATCACTATCGACCGCCTTTACTAGCTCATCGAACCAGAAACACGCGGCTGTAGTGACAGGGACAATGCATGAAATTGGTTGTAGAAGGTAACCCTGCTGAACAAACATCTTTTTAAGTAAACCTTCTAATTTTTTATCCATAGGATCTTTGAAAGCACAACTATCTTCTATGGGTATAGTGGTGCGTTTGTTTAAAGTGGAAACCGCTCCCTCGACCTTGGGGACTGTCTGCCATAAGTCCTTTCTGGGGTCGACCATAGGAAACAATTTTTTAAATATGGGGGGAGGGACGAAAGGTATACCGGGCCTTTCCCATTCTTTATTTACAATGTCCGCCACCCGCTTGGGTATAGGAAAAGCTTCTGGGAGCCCCGGGACCTCTAGGAACTTGTCCATTTTACATAGTTTCTCTGGGATGATCAAATTCTCACAATCATCCAGAGTGGATAATACCGCCTTAAGCAGAGCGCGGAGATGTTCCAACTTAAATTTAAATGTAATCACATCGGGTTCAGCTTGTTGAGAAATTTTCCCTGAATCTGAATTTTCTCCCTCAGACAAAACCTCCCTGGCCCCATCAGACTGGTGTAGGGGCATTTCAGAACCATTATCATCAGCGTCGTCATGCTCTTCAGTATCTAAAACAGAGCAGTCGCGCTTACGCTGATAAGTGGGCATTTTGGCTAAAATGTTTTTGATAGAATTATCCATTACAGCCGTTAATTGTTGCATAGTAAGGAGTATTGGCGCGCTAGATGTACTAGGGGCCTCCTGAGTGGGCAAGACTCGTGTAGACGAAGGAGGGAATGATGCAGTACCATGCTTACTCCCCTCACTTGAGGAATCATCTTGGGCATCATTTTCATTGTCACATAAATCACATTTATTTAAATGAGAAGGAACCCTGGCTTCCCCACATTCAGAACACAGTCTATCTGGTAGTTCAGACATGTTAAACAGGCATAAACTTGATAACAAAGTACAAAAAACGTTTTAAAATAAAACCGTTACTGTCACTTTAAATTTTAAACTGAACACACTTTATTACTGCAATTGCGAAAAAGTATGAAGGAATTGTTCAAAATTCACCAAAATTTCACCACAGTGTCTTAAAGCCTTAAAAGTATTGCACACCAAATTTGGAAGCTTTAACCCTTAAAATAACGGAACCGGAGCCATTTTTAACTTTAACCCCTTTACAGTCCCTGGTATCTGCTTTGCTGAGACCCAACCAAGCCCAAAGGGGAATACGATACCAAATGACGCCTTCAGAAAGTCTTTTCTATGTATCAGAGCTCCTCACACATGCGACTGCATGTCATGCCTCTCAAAAACAAGTGCGCAATACCGGCGCGAAAATGAGGCTCTGCCTATGATTAGGGAAAGCCCCTAAAGAATAAGGTGTCTAAAACAGTGCCTGCCGATATAATTTTACCAAAATACCCAGATTAAATGATTCCTCAAGGCTAAATATGTGTAATATATGAATCGATTTAGCCCAGAAAAAGTCTACAGTCTTAATAAGCCCTTGTGAAGCCCTTATTTACTATCTTAATAAACATGGCTTACCGGATCCCATAGGGAAAATGACAGCTTCCAGCATTACATCGTCTTGTTAGAATGTGTCATACCTCAAGCAGCAAGAGACTGCTCACTGTTCCCCCAACTGAAGTTAATTCCTCTCAACAGTCCTGTGTGGAACAGCCATGGATTTTAGTAACGGTTGCTAAAATCATTTTCCTCATACAAACAGAAATCTTCATCTCTTTTCTGTTTCAGAGTAAATAGTACATACCAGCACTATTTTAAAATAACAAACTCTTGATTGAATAATAAAAACTACAGTTAAACACTAAAAAACTCTAAGCCATCTCCGTGGAGATGTTGCCTGTACAACGGCAAAGAGAATGACAGGGGTAGGCGGAGCCTAGGAGGGATCATGTGACCAGCTTTGCTGGGCTCTTTGCCATTTCCTGTTGGGGAAGAGAATATCCCACAAGTAAGGATGACGCCGTGGACCGGACACACCTATGTTGGAGAAATATATATAAATCCTAAAATAGATACAATGTAATTATTAGTTATATTGTAGCTATATTAGGGTTTATTTTATAGGTAAGTATTTAGTTTTAAATAGGAATAATTTATTTAATTATAGGAATATTATTTTGTTTTATTTAAATTATATTTATGTTAGGGGGTGTTGGGGTTAGACTTAGGTTTAGGGGTTAATAAATTTATTATAGTAGCGGCGACGTTGCGGGCGGGAGATTAGGGGTTAATAATTGTAGGTAGGTGGCGGCGATATTAGGGAGGGCAGATTAGAGGTTAATACAATTTAATATAGTGTTTGCGAGGCGGGAGTGTGGCGGTTTAGGGGTTAATACATTTATTATAGTGGCGGCGAGGTACGGTCGGCAGATTAGAGGTCAATAAGTGTAGGTAGGTGGCGGCGACGTTGGGGAGGGCAGATTAGGGGGTAATAAATATAATATAGGTGTCGGCGATGTTAGGGGCAGTAGGTTAGGGGTTCATAGCTATAATGTAGGTGGCGGCGGTGTCTGGAGCGGCAGATTAGGGGTTAATAATATAATGCAGGTGTCAGCGATAGCGGGGGAAGCAGATTAGAGGTTAATAAGTGTAAGGTTAGGGGTGTTTAGACTCGGGGATCATGTTAGGGTGTTAGGTGCAGACTTAGAAAGTGGGTCCCCATAGGAAACAATGGGGCTGCGTTAGGAGCTGAACACTGCTTTTTTGCAGGTGTTAGGCTTTTTTTCAGCCAGCTCAACTCCATTGTTTCCTATGGGGATATCGTGCACAAGCACATTTTTCCAGTTTACCGCTACCGTAGGCAACGCTGGTATTGAGGGTTGAAGTGGCGCTAAATTATGCTCAACGCTCCCTTTTCTGAGCCTAACGCAGACACTCAGACAACTCTAAATACCAGCGTTGTCTTAAGGGTGTGCTGGGAAAAAAAGCAGCATTAGCACCGCAGGTCTTTACCGACAAAACTCTAAATCTAGGCGTAATATTGTTATTTCCGGAATAAGCTTTTTTTATATCAGGTCTAATCCACCACTACTTGTGAAATATAACAATCACATTTATATTTTATTTAGATTCATTTTTTCTTTAACTTTTATTTTTTACATGGATCCATGTTTATTACAATTTATGTATGTTATTTAATAAATGTACTTAATTTTAATCTAAGCAATTTTCCTTTGCCTTATATATAGGTGCTCTTTGTGATCTAGATGTTTCAATATTTATCTTTAGGACCCGCTAGGGACCCTTACTTCCAAGGAGCTATAAGGAATATACATATGTCAAGCGCTGTGAGATACACTTTTTACCTTTAGTCACACCCTCTTGATGTGTGGTCCGAAGACAGAGGATAATATTGTCAGACCAAGACCAAACAAAGTCTCATCCATGAAAGGGTAATGCCAGAAGCGCGGAATTGGAAACATAAATATTGAACCTGCTGTACCGCGAAACCACAGGAAGGCTTCTCAGCTGACCAAACAGACAAGGCATTGTTCTGAATGAACAAATAGACCTCCAGCTTCTTATCCAAGGATCCGTAAAGGAGCTCAAAGTTGCTGAACTGTAATAGACAACTCCCTTCTACTTAGGGCACCGTGCAGCGACAGGGAATTCTTTAAAGTACGGGAAACAGGAAGAAGGTATACCTGCTTCTCCTAGTCCTGTGCAAAATCTAAGGCACGTCTAGAAACACTTCCTCATAGGAAGGAGCATCATAGAAATGACAAGTTCACCAACTTTCAAAGGTTGACAACGACAACAATGTTGTCCAAGTAGGCAAAACCTCCTTTAACAGTAAACGAGGTGTGCAAGCATACATTTGAAGGAGACCACTACAGCATCAGATAAAGGAATTAAACTGTCCGAATCTGAGATTTTACCCACAGAAACTACCGGCGAACCTTCCTCCTGAGAGAGTGCAAACGTGTAGCAGAATGAGGAGCAGAAACCTATTATCTGAATCCTTAAAATGTCCTCTTGCGATCTCCCTGAAGGATAGGAAAAGCAGATAAAGCCGCAGATACCTCAGAGGATACGTGAGCTGCAAAATCTGCAGGCAAAACACTCTTCCAGGAGATTGAGAGGAACCACAGGGCACTGCATGTGACGTCATAAAGGCAAACGTACTACTATCCCGCTTGAGAATAGCTCGTCGTTCAGAGAACCGATGGATAAGAAGTTGGAAACTTTTTTAAGAAAGATGTTCCAACATACGGGATACTTGTTTCAATCAGAAGCAGCTGTTGCCTCGGTTGCTGGAGCAGCTACCTACTGGTGCGACTACTTATCGGAATTGATCAAGGTGGAGGGTCCCCTCGACGTTATGCAGAATAGAATTAAAGCATTGAGAATTGCTAATTCTTTTATCTGTGATGCAAACATGCAGATTATTTGCCTAAATGCTAAGGTTTCTGGTTTTTCAGTTCAGGCCCGTTGGGCGCTCTGGCTGAAGTGTGGAGATAGCACCATCCACCTTAGGGATGGAACTCCACAATTCCAATTGAGAGTCCGGGACCGGGAATCATTTTTTAAAGGAAGACGAAGGGGAAAAACAGAATTTATGTTTACCTGATAAATTACTTTCTCCAACGGTGTGTCCGGTCCACGGCGTCATCCTTACTTGTGGGATATTCTCTTCCCCAACAGGAAATGGCAAAGAGCCCAGCAAAGCTGGTCACATGATCCCTCCTAGGCTCCGCCTACCCCAGTCATTCGACCGACGTTAAGGAGGAATATTTGCATAGGAGAAACCATATGTTACCGTGGTGACTGTAGTTAAAGAAAATAAATTATCAGACCTGATTAAAAAAACCAGGGCGGGCCGTGGACCGGACACACCGTTGGAGAAAGTAATTTATCAGGTAAACATAAATTCTGTTTTCTCCAACATAGGTGTGTCCGGTCCACGGCGTCATCCTTACTTGTGGGAACCAATACCAAAGCTTTAGGACACGGATGAAGGGAGGGAGCAAATCAGGTCACCTAAATGGAAGGCACCACGGCTTGCAAAACCTTTCTCCCAAAAATAGCCTCAGAAGAAGCAAAAGTATCAAATTTGTAAAATTTAGAAAAAGTGTGCAGTGAAGACCAAGTCGCTGCCTTACATATCTGATCAACAGAAGCCTCGTTCTTGAAGGCCCATGTGGAAGCCACAGCCCTAGTGGAGTGAGCTGTGATTCTTTCAGGAGGCTGCCGTCCGGCAGTCTCATAAGCCAATCGGATAATGCTTTTAATCCAGAAGGAGAGAGAGGTAGAAGTTGCTTTTTGACCTCTCCGTTTACCAGAATAAACAACAAACAAAGACAAGTTTGTCTGAAATCCTTAGTAGCTGCTAAGTAAAATTTGAGAGCACGAACTACATCCAAGTTGTGCAACAAACGTTCCTTCTTTGAAACTGGATTAGGACACAAAGAAGGCACAACTATCTCCTGGTTAATGTTTCTGTTAGAAACAACTTTTGGAAGAAAACCAGGTTTAGTACGCAAAACCACCTTATCTGCATGGAACACCAGATAAGGAGAAGAACACTGCAGAGCAGATAATTCTGAAACTCTTCTAGCAGAAGAAATTGCAACCAAAAACAAAACTTTCCAAGATAATAACTTAATATCAACGGAATGTAAGGGTTCAAACGGAACCCCCTGAAGAACTGAAAGAACTAGGTTGAGACTCCAAGGAGGAGTCAAAATTTTGTAAACAGGCTTGATTCTAACCAGAGCCTGAACAAAGGCTAGAACATCTGGCACAGCTGCCATCTTTTTGTGAAGTAACACAGACAAGGCAGAAATCTGTCCCATCAAGGAACTTGCAGATAATCCTTTTTCCAATCCTTCTCGAAGGAAGGATAGACTCTTAGGAATCTTAACCTTGTCCCAAGGGAATCCTGCAGATTCACACCAACAGATATACCAAATTATGTGGTAATTTTTCTGGTTACAGGCTTTCAGGCCTGAACAAGAGTATTAATAACAGAATCTGAGAACCCTCGCTTTGATAAGATCAAGCGTTCAATCTCCAAGCAGTCAGCTGGAGTGGGTCGAACGGACCTAGAACAAGAAGGTCTCTCAAAGGTAGCTTCCATGGTGGAGCCGATGACATATTCACCAGATCTGCATACCAAGTCCTGCGTGGCCACGCAGGAGCTATCAAAATCACCGACGCCCTCTCCTGATTGATCCTGGCTACCAGCCTGGGGATGAGAGGAAACGGCGGGAACACATAAGCTAGTTTGAAGGTCCAAGGTGCTACTAGTGCATCCACTAGAGCCGCCTTGGGATCCCTGGATCTGTACCCGTAGTAAGGAACTCTGAAGTTCTGACGAGAGGCCATCAGATCCATGTCTGGAATGCCCCACGGTTGAGTGACTTGGGCAAAGATTTCCGGATGGAGTTCCCACTCCCCCGGATGCAATGTCTGACGACTCAGAAAATCCGCTTCCCAATTTTCCACTCCTGGGATGTGGATAGCAGACAGGTGGCAGGAGTGAGACTCCGCCCATAGAATGATTTTGGTCACTTCTTCCATCGTTAGGGAACTCCTTGTTCCCCCCTGATGGTTGATGTATGAACTTGGCCCTCGCTAGCTGAGGCCAAGCTTTGAGAGCATTGAATATCGCTCTCAGTTCCAGAATATTTATCGGTAGAAGAGATTCTACCCGAGACCAAAGACCCTGAGCTTTCAGGGATCCCCAGACCGCGCCCCAGCCCATCAGACTGGCGTCGGTCGTGACAATGACCCACTCTGGTCTGCGGAAGGTCATCCCTTGTGACAGGTTGTCCAGGGACAGCCACCAACGGAATGAGTCTCTGGTCCTCTGATTTACTTGTATCTTCGGAGACAAGTCTGAATAGTCCCCATTCCACTGACTGAGCATGAACAGTTGTAATGGTCTTAGATGAATGCGCACAAAAGGAACTATGTCCATTGCCGCTACCATCAAACCTATCACTTCCATGCACTGCGCTATGGAAGGAAGAGGAACGGAATGAAGTATCCGACAAGAGTCTAGAAGTTTTGTTTTTCTGGCTTCTGTCAGAAAAATCCTCATTTCTAAGGAGTCTATTATAGTTCCCAAGAAGGGAACCCTCGTTGACGGAGATAGAGAACTCTTTTCCACGTTCACTTTCCATCCGTGAGATCTGAGAAAGGCCAGGACAATGTCCGTGTGAGCCTTTACTTGAGGAAGGGACGACGCTCGAATCAGAATGTCGTCCAAGTAAGGTACTACAGCAATGCCCCTTGGTCTTAGCACCGCCAGAAGGGACCCTAGTACCTATGAGAAAATCCTAGGAGCAGTGGCTAATCCGAAAGAAAACGCCACGAACTGGAAATGCTTGTCCAGGAATGCAAACCTTAGGAACCGATGATGTTCCTTGTGGATAGGAATATGTAGATACGCATCCTTGAAATCCACCTTGGTCATGAATTGACCTTCCTGGATGGAAGGAAGAAGTGTTCGAATGGTTTCCATCTTGAACGATGGAACCTTGAGAACTTGTTCAAGATCTAGAGATCTAAGATTGGTCTGAACGTTCCCTCTTTTTTGGGAACTATGAACAGATTGGAGTAGAACCCCATCCCTTGTTCTCCTAATGGAACAGGATGAATCACTCCCATTTTTAGCAGGTCTTCTACCCAATGTAAGAATGCCTGTCTTCCTATGTGGTCTGAAGACAACTGAGACCTGTGGAACCTCCCCCTTGGAGGAAGCCCCTAGAACTCCAGAGAATAACCTTGGGAGACTATTTCTAGCGCCCAAGGATCCAGAACATCTCTTGCCCAAGCCTGAGCGAAGAGAGAGAGTCTGCCCCCCACCAGATCCGGTCCCGGATCGGGGGCCCGCATTTCATGCTGTCTTGGTAGCAGTGGCAGGTTTCCTGGCCTGCTTTCCTTTGTTCCAGCCTTGCATAGGTCTCCAGGCTGGATTGGCTTGAGAAGTATTACCTTCCTGCTTAGAGGACGTAGCCCTTGGGGCTGATCCGTTTCTGCGAAAGGGACGAAACTTAGGTTTATTTTTGGTCTTGAAAAGACCTATCCTGAGGAAGGGCGTGGCCCTTGCCCCCAGTGATATCAGAGATAATCTCTTTCAAGTCAGGGCCAAAGAGTGTTTTCCCCTTGAAAGGAATGTCAAGCAATTTGTTCTTGGAAGACGCATCCGCTGCCCAAGATTTTAACCAAAGCGCTCTGCGCCACAATAGCAAACCCAGAATTTTTTCGCCGCTAACCTAGCCAATTGCAAGGTGGCGTCTAGGGTGAAAGAATTAGCCAATTTAAGAGCACGAATTCTTCCATAATCTCCTCATAAGAAGAAGAATTACTAATAATCGCCTTTCCTAGCTCATCAAACTAGAAACACGCGGCTGCAGTGACAGGGACAATGCATGCAATTGGTTGTAGAAGGGAACCTTGCTGAACAAACATCTTTAGCAGACCTTCTAATTTTTTATCCATAGGATCTTGGAAAGCACAACTATCTTCTATGGGAATAGTGGCGCGCTTGTGTAGAGTAGAAACCGCCCCCTCGACCTTGGGGACTGTCTGCCATCAGTCCTTTCTGGGGTCGACTATAGGAAAACAATTTTATAAATATGGGGGGAGGTACTAAAGGTATACCGGGCCTGTCCCATTCTTTACTAACAATGTACGCCACCCGCTTGGATATAGGAAAAGCTTCGGGGGGCCCCGGGGCCTCTAAGAACTTTTCCATTTTACATAGTGGTTCTGGAATGACCAGATAATCACAATCATCCAAATTGGATAACACCTCCTTAAGCAGAGCGCGGAGATGTTCCAACTTAAATTTAAAAGTAATCACATCAGGTTCAGCTTGTTGAGAAATGTTTCCTGAATCTGAAATTTCTCCCTCAGACAAAACCTCCCTGGCCCCCTCAGACTGGTGTAGGGGCCCTTCAGAAACCATATCATCAGCGTTCTCATGCTCTACAGAATTTTCTAAAACAGAGCAGTCGCGCTTTCGCTGATAAGTGGGCATATTGGCTAAAATGTTTTTGATAGAATTATCCATTACAGCCGTTAAATGTTGCATAGTAAGGAGTATTGGCGCACTAGATGTACTAGGGGCCTCCTGTATGGGCAAGACTGGTGTAGACGAAGGAGGGGATGATGCAGTACCATGCTTACTCCCCTCACTTGAGGAATCATCTTGGGCATCATTTTTACTAAATTTTTTTATGACATAAAATACATATAGTTAAATGAGAAGGAACCTTGGTTTCCCCACAGTCAGAACACAATCTATCTGGGAGTTCAGACATGTTAAACAGGCATAAACTTGATAACAAAGCACAAAAAACGTTTTAAAATAAAACCGTTACTGTCACTTTAAATTTTAAACTAAACACACTTTATTACTGCAATTGCGAAAAAGTATGAAGGAATTGTTCAAAATTCACCAAAATTTCACCACAGTGTCTTAAAGCCTTAAAAGTATTGCACACCAAATTTGGAAGCTTTAACCCTTAAAATAACGGAACCGGAGCCGTTTTTATATTTAACCCCTTTACAGTCCCTGGAATCTGCTTTGCTGAGACCCAACCAAGCCCAAAGGGGAATACGATACCAAATGATGCCTTCAGAAAGACTTTTCTATGTATCAGAGCTCCACACACATGCAGCTGCATGCCATGCTGTCCTCAAAAACAAGTGCGCCATACCGGCGCGAAAATGAGGCTCTGACTATGATTAGGGAAAGCCCCTAAAGAATAAGGTGTCTAAAACAGTGCCTGCCGATATAATCATATCAAAATACCCAGAATAAATGATTCCTCAAGGCTAAATATGTGTTAATAATGAATCGATTTAGCCCAGAAAAAGTCTACAGTCTTAATAAGCCCTTGTGAAGCCCTTATTTACTATCTTAATAAACATGGCTTACCGGATCCCATAGGGAAAATGACAGCTTCCAGCATTACATCGTCTTGTTAGAATGTGTCATACCTCAAGCAGTAAGAGACTGCACACTGTTCCCCCAACTGAAGTTAATTGCTCTCAACAGTCCTGTGTGGAACAGCCATGGATTTTAGTTACGGTGCTAAAATCATTTTCCTCATACAAACAGAAATCTTCATCTCTTTTCTGTTTCTGAGTAAATAGTACATACCAGCACTATTTTAAAATAACAAACTCTTGATTGAATAATAAAAACTACAGTTAAACACTAAAAAACTCTAAGCCATCTCCGTGGAGATGTTGCCTGTACAACGGCAAAGAGAATGACTGGGGTAGGCGGAGCCTAGGAGGGATCATGTGACCAGCTTTGCTGGGCTCTTTGCCATTTCCTGTTGGGGAAGAGAATATCCCACAAGTAAGGATGACGCCGTGGACCGGACACACCTATGTTGGAGAAAGGAAGATCCAATTCTGTCCCATTCGTTTTTTAATAATGTTTGCATCTTTACAGGTACAGGAAAAGTTAACGGCACTACCCTGTCCTCGTACACTCTGTCTAATTATGGAATCAAAAGGTTCATCAGGCAGCTTAGCCTCTGGAACCTCTAATGTAGACCGGACCTCCTTTAGAAGAAAACGTAAGTGTTCAATCTTAAATCTAAAGGCTGGTTCCTCCGCAGCAGAAGGCTTAGAGGCAGCAGACTCCGACTCAGAAAGTACACCCTCTGAAGCCTCAGAGCGTGACTCATCTTCGGATAACTGAGTCAGAACAGATAAATCCAATAAATCACATGATGACCCCTGGGGACAGGAGAGCTATGTTAACCCTTTGCTTGTGTTTAGCGAGGATCAGGCATACTAGGGAAGCTGCGTGTGTAGAAGCAAATGACTGATGTGTATGCACCTCCTGGGACGGCGAGTCCTCAGAGGTGGATGGCTCAGTGGAACTAAAGGAGTTAACCTTCTTAATCCTAATAACGTGTTCAAGGCATGTGGAACATAGTTGAAAGGGCAGGCATGCCTAGGCCTCCTCACAATATAAAAAGGTATTAAGTATTTGGAATAGAGGGCGAACCCTCTAGTATCTCAGAATCCTCCATAGCTTAAGCTAATGACAGTAGGACACAGAAATTAAAACTATCCTTTTTATTTCTCAAAAAATAGCACCTTTATACTCCCAATGGCTGGGGCACTCACCACCTCCTAGACCCAGACAATACAGAGAAAAAGCGTCTTCTCCAACAGCCAGCTCGGTCAGGAAAGAGGAAATGAAAGTGAGACCACTCCCGGTCACATGGTGCGCAAGGCAAGTCCACCCCTGCTATGAGAAAAAGCGTGCCAAGCTACAAGCTGCGCAGCGTTCAAAATGATAATAAAAACCTATGTGTTTCAGCCTCATAACAAACAGTCTATGAGCCCAATAATCTTACACATAAAGCAGCATAAAATCAAAGCATCACATTTGATTAATCCCCACTGTTTAATAATCCCCCTCAGGAGATATTAACCCCTGATTCTATAAAGATAAAATTAGCCACACTGGGACCCTGTCTTCTAGCGATTTCAACATATGTAAAAATGTAAACGATCTTCCCAGAATCCATGCTGTGGAACAGAAACACAGCCTCTCAAGTGTGACAGTTTTGTAGCATCGCTCCTGACATGGACTTGAGAGAGAAAACAAGCAGGCATTGAAACTCGTCAACACTGATTGCTTAGGAGTTGTTAGCAGGCAGTCTGGATGGGTTCGCAGAAAGACTCTCCCTGCATCTCCAGACTCTAACTTTCGTCAATGCTCTCACTGAGAGACTGACAAGACTACTTAAAACTCCAGTCACATACCGAAGGGCAGATATCCTTCCAAAGGAACTACTTTGAATCTTCTGACACTTCTCTGCTGACCTCCTGTGACGAAAGGCAAGTGGGAGAGGTATTTAAGCCTTTGGCTGGGGTGTCTTTGCCTCCTCCTGGTGGCCAAGTTCAGTATTTCCCAACAATAAGGAATTAGGCTGTGACTCTCCTTATATTAAGAGGGAAATAACATAACTGTGCCTGCACATGCCAGATGCTTGCTCCCTTGCAAGTCCTGGGACTAGTATCCTTTACCATGGGGTGTGAATACTTAGGAAATTTTGAGGTAAATATCTTCCTTTTTTACATAGAGCTGTTCAGGTGATATTTTCTAGTCAGCTTTTTACTGCTATGATGCATCACTTTCAAGTGCTTCAACATTTGGGTATCATGTCCCTTTAAGTTTCTTTTGCTCTTGGTCTAACATCACATAATTATAAGATAAAACATTAGTAATAAAAAAATTAAAATTTATGCTTACCTGATAAATTTCTTTCTTTCCGGACATGGAGAATCCACAACGTCATTCCAATTACTAGTGGGATATTCACTCCTGGCCAGCAGGAGGAGGCAAAGAGCACCACAGCAAAGCTGTTAAGTGTACCTTCCCTTACTTATAACCCCCAGTCATTCAGCCGAAGGGAAAAGGAAAAAGAAGATAACACAAAGGTGTAGAGGTACCTGAGGTTTAGTAAAAAATTAATGTCTAATCTTAAGGGTGGGGTCGTGGACTCTCCATGTCCGGAAAGAAAGAAATTTATCAGATAAGCATAGATTTTCTTTTCTTTCCTAAGACATAGAGCGCCCACAACGTCATTCCAATTACTAGTGGGAACCAATACCCAAGCTAGAGGACACGGAATGAACAGGGAGGGAGAACAAGACACGCAGACCTAAACAGAAGGCACCACCGCTTGAAGAACCTTTCTCCCAAAAGAGGCCTCAGCCGAGGCAAATTTGGAAAAAGTATGCAGAGAGGACCATGTTGCCGCCTTGCAAATCTGTTCAACAGAAACTTCATTTTTGAAAGTCCAAGAAGAGGAGACAGCCCTAGTGGAATGAGCTGTAGTTCTCTCAGGAGGCTGCTGTCCAGTAGTCTTATAAGCAAAACAAATCATACTTCTCAACCAGAGGGAAAGAGAAGTAGTAGTAGTCTTCTGACCCTTACGCTTTCAAGAGAAATAAACAAACACACACAACATACAAGTTATGCAACAGACGTTCCTTATTAAGAGGAGGATTAGGACAGAGAGAAGGAACAACAATTTCCTGATTAATATTTCTATCCGAAACCACCTTAGGGAGAAACCACAATTTAGTATGAAATCCACGTGAAAAATAAGGTAAGGCGAATCGCACTGCAAAGCCGAGAGTTCGGAAACTCTCAGAGAAGAAGAAATAGCGATAAGAAACAAAACCTTCCAAGATAACAGCTTAATATCTATGGAATGCATTGGCTCAAACGGAGCTTGCGGCAAAACTCTAAGAACTAGGTGAAGGCTCCAAGGATGAGCAACAGATTTAAACACAGGCCTGATTATGACCAAGGCGTGACAAAAAGATTGAACATCTGGCACATACGCCAGACGCTTATGTAAAAGAACAGATAATGCAGAAATATGACCTTTCAGAGAACTGACTGACAACCCTTTCTCCAGACGATCCTGGAGAAAAGACAAAATTCTAGGAATCCTGACCCTATTTCAACAGTAGCCCTTCGATTCACACCAATAAAGGTATTTGCCCCATACCTTATGGTAAATTTTATGAATAACAGGCTTGCGAGCCTGAAGCATGGTATCAATGACTGACCGAGAAAACCCACACTTAGCCAGAACTAAGCATTCAATCTCCATTCAGTCAGCTTCAGAGAAACAAGATTTGGATGGAGGAAAGGACCCTAAGTTAGAAGGTCCTTCCTCAGAGGTAACCTCCAAGGAGGAAGAGATGACATCTTCACTAGGTCTGCAAACCAGATCCCACGAGGCCATGCAGGAGCTATTAGAATTACAGATACTCTCTCCTGTTTGATACGAGCAATGACTTGTTCTCAACGCCAAGATGTTTATGGGCAGAGAAGACTCCTCTTGAGTCCATAGTCCCTGAGCTTTAAACGAGTCCCAGACTGCTCCCTAGGGCGTCTGTGGTCACAATCAACCAGGATGGTCTCCGGAAGCATGTGCCCTGAGACAGATGATCCTGAGAAATCCACCACGAGAGACAGTCTCTTGTCAACTGGCCCAGATCTATACTCTGAGACAGATCTGAATGGTCTCCGTTCCATTGTCTGAACATGCATAACAGAAGAGCTCTTAAATGGAATCAAGCAAAGGGAATGATGTCCATTGAAGCGACCATCAGACCAATTACCTCCATGAATTGAGCCACTGATGGCCGAACAGTAGACTGTAGCAAGAGGCAAGAAGAGAGAAGTTTGGATTTTCTGACCTCCGTCAGAAAAATCTTCATAGATAGGGAATATATGATGGTCCCTAAGAAACACACCCTTGTAGCTTGAACAAGGGAACTCTTCTAAAGATTCAGTTTCCATCTGTGGGAATGTAGAAAAGACAACAAGATCTCTGTATGAGAGTTTGCTTGTTGAAAAGATGGCACCTGAACCAATATGTCATCCAGGTAAGGCGCCACTGCAATACCCTGAGACCTGACAACTGCCAAGAGAGACCCCAGAACCTTTAAGAAAATTCTGGGAGCTTTGGCAAGGCCAAACAGAAGAGCAACAAACTGAAAATGCTTGTCTAGAAAAGTGAATCTCAGGAACTGGTGATGATCCCTGTGGATGAGAACATGAATATACACGTCTTTCAAGTGTATGGTTGTCATGAACTGACCCTCTTGAACCAAAGGAAGAATGGAACAAATGGTTTCCATTATGAAGGAAGGTACCCTGAGAAACTTGTTGAGAAACTTTAGGTTTAAAATGGGTCGACAAGTTACCTCTTTTATGGGAACCACAAACAGATTTGAATAGAATCCTAGACCCTGTTCCCTCACTGGAACAATCACTCCCAGGAAGGAAAGGTCCTGAACGAAGCTTAAGAATGCCTCTCTTTTTACCGGATCCTCAGATAACCATGAGAGGAGAAATCTGCCCCTGGGAGGACGAGATATGAATGAATGAATTGATGAAACAAGGAAAGTCTGCCCCCCACTTGATCCAATCCTGGACCGGGGGCAGACCCTTCATGCTGACTTAGTCTCAGATAAGGGCTTTTTTGATTGCTTCCCTTTATTCCAAGTCTGATTGGGTCTCCAAGAGGACTTGGACTGCTCCTGCTTGGAGGAGGGAGAGGAAGACTTTTGACCATTGAAGTTACGAAAGGAACGAAAATTAGAACTCTGACGTCCCTTAGGTCTATTCTTCTTGTCTTGTGGTAGAAAAGTCTGATTGGGTCTCCAAGAGGACTTGGACTGCTCCTGCTTGGAGGAGGGAGAGGAAGACTTTTGATCATTGAAGTTACAAAAGGAATGAAAATTAGAACTCTGACGTCCCTTAGGTCTATTCCTCTTGTCTTGTGGTAGAAAGGACCCCTTTCCTGTCAAGAACGAAATTCCTAGAAGGAAGGGATAGTTCTTGTTTTAGTTTATGAACCACAACTGCAGCTAAAGTAAGCTGGGTATATATAGAAGGTGTTTGGAGGTTTCCCTGAATTACAGAGGGTGGTAGGGGTAAGGCTACTTTTGGAGTTATAACATGCCTCTGTAGAACCAGGGAGACAAACATGTATTTAAGGTAGTGGTTGAACAGTCACACATATCTTGTTTTAAATTAAACGGTAACTTATCAGTGTGCTTGTATATACCATACCTATTCTCATGAGAGGAAATAGGAATATTTAAATACAAAGTTTGAATAATTTTGTATTAACTGGCTTCCAATAGTGATATAAATTAAATAAAGATAAACCCGGCTCTGCTTTAGAGTTGCTTAGGAACCTTCTAATTGACAAGGTTTTATATGTTCAACTTTATGTTGCCTTGTATGTATCAATTCTGAGTAACAAGCAGATATGTTGCAAAAAAGGCTTCAGGCCAGGTTGAAAGTAACAGAAACCGTAGGCAAAGCTTAATTTCATCAGAGATAACTTCCAGCATCATACACAGGAAATAAAGTTGCAATTTAAGTTGATATGTTGAAAAACTTACTTGAAGTATGAAGTTAAAAGTTTTGATGTGATCGGAACAAACTCAGTAGTAGGTGAGTGAAGCATCTGATCAGGTTACGATGTCGGCCAGGAACAGCGTTGGCGTGTGACATCACCGCTACAGCTCAAGGAGCTGCTTGTAGAGATGCAGAAGGAAGTTCATACGGCAGAATGAAGGTACAAAGTTACGTGCAATCAGCAAGTAGAGGTTAGGCTGGGAGTTCCTAGAATGGATAGGATTACCAAGCATGGTAGTGAGGGTGGATAGGCATTTTATACAGACGCCTGGGGGCATTACTAATCCTTAAAGCTGTAAATGTTGCTAAACAATTTTGTCTGTAGAAGGCTATTGTGCACAATAGTAACATGTCAGATAGCAGATATGACATTTCCACCCGTAATCTCAGAAAACATAATTTATGTAAGAACTTAACCTGATAAATTAATTTCTTTCATATTGGCAAGAGTCCATGAGATAGTGACTTATGGGATATACAATCCTACCAGGAGGGGCAAAGTTTCCCAAACCTCAAAATGCCTATAAATACACCCCTCACCACACCCACAATTCAGTTTAACGAATAACCAAGCAGTGGGGTGATAAAGAAAGGAGTAGAAAGCATCAACAAAAGAAATTTGGAAATAATTGTGCTTTATACAAAAAATCATAACCTCCATAAAAAGGGTGGGCCTCATGGACTCTTGCCAATATGAAAGAAATTAATTTATCAGGTAAGTTCTTACATAAATTATGTTTTCTTTCATGTAATTGGCAAGAGTCCATGAGCTAGTGACGTGTGGGATAGCAATACCCTAGATGTGGATCTCCACTCAAGAGTCACTAGAGAGGGAGGGAATAAAATAAAAACAGCCATTTTCCGCTGAAAAAATAATCCACAACACAAAAAAATAAGTTTATTTTCATAACTGAAAGAAAAAAACTAAAATCAAAAGCAGAAGGATCAAAACTGAAACAGCTGCCTGAACAACATTTCTACCAAAAACTGCTTCCGAAGAAGCAAATACATCAAAACGGTAGAATTTAGTAAATGTATGCAAAGAGGACCAAGTTGCCGTTTTGCAAATCTGATCAACTGAAGCTACATTCTTAAAAGCCCACGAAGTGGAGACTGATCAAGTAGAATGAGCTGTAATTCTCTGAGGCGGGGCCTGACCTGACTCCAAATAAGCTTGATAAATCAAAAGTTTCAACATAATATTTCAAAGCTCTTACCACATCCAAAGAATGTAAGGATCTTTCCAAAGAATTCTTAGGATTAGGACATAAGGAAGGGACAACAATTTCTCTATTAATGTTGTTAGAATTCACAACCTTAGGTAAAAATTGAAAAGAAGTCCGCAAAACTGCCTTATCCTGATGAAAAATCAGAAAAGGAGACTCACAAGAAAGAGCAGATAGCTCAGAAACTCTTCTAGCAGAAGAGATGGCCAAAAGGAACAACACTTTCCAAGAAAGTAGTTTAATGTCCAAAGAATGCATAGGTTCAAATGGAGGAGCCTGTAAAGCCTTCAGAACCAAATTAAGACTCCAAGGAGGAGAAATTGATTTAATGACAGGCTTAATACTAACTAAAGCCTGTACAAAACAGTGTATATCAGGAAGTATAGCAATCTTTCTGTGAAATAAAACAGGAAGAGCGGAGATTTGTCCTTTCAAGGAACTTGCAGACAAACCCTTATCCAAACCATCCTGAAGAAACTGTAAAATTCTAAGAATTCTAAAAGAATGCCAGGAGAATTTATGAGAAGAACACCATGAAATGTAAGTCTTCCAAACTCTATAATAAATCTTTCTAGAGACAGATTTACGAGCTTGTAACATAGTATTAATCACTGAGTCAGAGAAACCTCTATGACTTAGTACTAAGCATTCAATTTCCATACCTTCAAATTTTATGATTTGAGATCCTGATTGAAAAATGGACCTTGAGATAGTAGGTCTGGCCATAACGGAAGTAGCCAAGGCGGGCAACTGGACATCCGAACCAGATCCGCATACCAAAACCTGTGTGGCCATGCTGGAGCCACCAGCAACACAAATGATTGTTCCATGATGATTTTGGAGATCACTCTTGGAAGGAGAACTAGAGGCGGGAAAATGTAAGCAGGATGATAACACCAAGGAAGTGTCAGCGCATCCACTGCTTCTGCCTGAACATCCCTGGACCTGGACAGGTATCTGGGAAGTTTCTTGTTTAGATGAGAGGCCATGAGATCTATCTCTGAAGACCCCACATCTGAACAATCTGAGAAAATACATCTGGATGGAGAGACCACTCCCCTGGATGTAAAGTCTGGCGGCTGAGATAATCCCCCTCCCAATTGTCTACACCTGGGATATGCACCGCAGAGATTAGACAGGAGCTGGATTCCGCCCAAGCAAGTATCCGAGATACTTCTTTCATAGCTTGGGGACTGTGAGTTGTGATATTGTCTGTCTGAAAACAAATGAACGGTTCTCTCTTTAACAGAGGCCAAACCTGAAGAGCTCTGAGAATTGCACGGAGTTCTAAAATATTTATTGGTAATCTCGCCTCTTGCGATTTCCAAACCCCTTGTACTGTCAGAGATCCCCAAACAGCATCCCAACCTGAAAGACTCGCATCTGTTGTGATCACAGTCCAGGTTGGCCGAAAAAAAGAAGCCCCTTGTGGTGATCTATCCACCACGTCAGAGAATGTCGTACATTGAATTTAAGGATATTAATTGTGATATCTTTGTATAATCCCTGCACCATTGGTTCAGCATACAAAGCTGTAGAGGTCTCATGTGAAAATGAGCAAAGCAGATCGCGTCCGATGCTGCAGTCATGAGACCTAAAACTTCCATGCACATAGCCACTGAAGGAAATGACTGAGACTGATGGTGCCGGCAGGCTGCAACCAATTTTAAACGTCTCTTGTCTGTTAGAGACCGAGTCATGGACACTGAATCTATCTGGAAGCTTAAAAAGGTGACCCTTGTCTGAGGAATCAAGAAACTTTTTGGTAAATTGATCCTCCAACCATGTTTCCGAAGAAACAACACTAGTTGATTTGTGTGAGATTCTGCAGTACGTAAAGACTGAGCTAGCACCAAGATATCGTCCAAATAAGGAAACACCGCAATACCCTGTTCTCTGATTACAGAGAGTAGGGCACCCAGAACCTTTGAAAAGATTATTGGAGCTGTTGCTAGGCCAAATGGAAGAGCAACAAATTGGTAATGCTTGTTTAGAAAAGAGAATCTCAGAAACTGATAATGTTCTGGATGAATCGGAATATGAAGGTATGCATCCTGCAAGTCTATTGTAGACATATAATGTCCTCGCTGAACAAAAGGCAGAATAGTCCTTATAGTCACCATCTTGAAAGTTGGTACTCTTACATAACGATTCAAAATTTTGAGATCCAGAACTGGTCTGAATAAATTTTCCTTCTTTGGGACAATGAATAGATTTGAATAAAACCCCAAACCTTGTTCCTGAAAAGGAACTGGCATGATTACCCCTGAAGACTCCAGGTCTGAAACACACTTTAGGAAAGCCTGAGCTTTTACTGGATTTGCTGGGATACTTAAGAGAAAAAATCTTCTCACAGGAGGTCTTACTCTGAATCCTATTTGATACCCTTGAGAGACAATGCTCTGAATCCATTGATTTTGGACAGATTGTATCATAATATCCTTGAAAAACCTTAATCTGCCCCTACCAGCTAAGCTGGAATGAGGGCCACACCTTCATGCGGACTTAGGGGTTGACTTTGGTTTCCTAAATGGCTTGGATTTATTCCAATTTGAGGAAGGCTTCCAATTGGAAGCAGATTCCTTGGGAGGAGGATTGAGTTTTTTTTCCTTATTCTGACGAAAGGAATGAAAACGGTTAGATTTACCCTTAGGTTTTTTATCCTGAGGCAGAAAAACTCCCTTTCCCCCAGTGACAGTTGAAATAATAGAATCCAACTGAGAACCAAATAAATTATATTACCTTGGAAAGAAAGAGATAGTAATCTAGAATTAGATGTCATATCAGCATTCCAAGACTTAAGCCACAAAGCTCTTCTAGCTAATATAGCTAAAGACATGGATCTAACATCAATTTTGAATATATCAAAAATGGCATCACAAATAAAATGATTAGCATATTGCAGTAAGCGAATAATGCTAGATAAGTCAGGATCCAATTGCTGTTGCGCTAAATTCTCCAACCAGAAAGTTGATGCAGCCGCAACATCAGCCAAAGAAATTGCAGGTCTGAGAAGATGACCTGAATATAAATAGGCCTTCCTTAGATAAGATTCAAGCTTCCTATCTAAAGGATCCTTAAAGGAAGTACTATCTTCCATAGGAATAGTGGTACGTTTAGCAAGAGTAGAAATAGCCCCATCAACTTTGGGGATTTTTTCCCAAAACTCTATAGATTTTGCTGGTAAAGGATACAATATTTTAAACCTTGAAGAAGGAATAAAAGAAGTACCTGGCTTATTCTATTCCTTACATTCATATCAGAAATAGCCTCAGGAATAGAAAAAAACCCTGGAGAAACCACAGGAGGTTTTAAAACAGCATTTAAACGTTTATTAGACTGAACGTCAAGAGGACTGGTTACCTCAATATCCAAAGTAATTAACACTTCTTTTAATAAAGAACGCATATATATTTTAAATAAATAATTAGATTTGTCAGGGTCAATGTAAAAGACCTTTTACGTTTATTAGAAGGTGGAAATGCAGACAAAGCCTTCAGGATAGAATCAGAAACAAATTCTTTAAAATTTACAGATATATCATGTACATTAGAAGTTGAAGGAACTGCAACTGGCAATGTACTATTACTGATGGATACACTATCTGCATGTAAAAGTTTATCATGACAACTATTACAAATGACATTCGGCGAAATAATTTCTACAATCTTACAACAAATGCACTTAGCTTTGGTAGAACCGATGTCAGGCAGCAATGTTCCAGCAGAAACCTCTGAGGCAGGATCAGATTGAGACATCTTGCAAAATGTAAGAGAAAAAACAACATATAAAGCAAAATTATCTATTTCCTTATATGACAGTTTCAGGAATGGGAAAAAATGGAGCATAGCCCTCTGAAAAAGGCAAGAGGCAAACATCAATGGGGTATTGAAATAATGAAAAAGTTTAGCGCCAAGTATGACGCACAACGCAACAAACTTTTTTGGCGCAAAAAATAACCGTAAATGACACACTCGCGTCACTAATGACGCAACTGTGTGAAAATGACAAAGTTGCGTCATAGATGTATTTTTTCCCACCAAAAATATTTTCGCGCCAAGAATGACGCAATAAAGTTTAGCATTTGACGCACCCGCGGGCCTAATACCGCCCGCAATTTGCAAGAAGTAGTCAATTGAAAAAAAGATTAAACCCCAGGTATGAAATAAATTTCTTTAAAAAAAAATGTTTATATTCCCCAAATATGAAACTGACAGTCTGCAGAAGGAAATACATGAACCTGACTCATGGCAAATATAAGTACAATACATATATTTAGAACTTTATATAAATGCATAAAGTGCCAAACCATAGCTGAGGTGTCTTAAGTAATAAAAAACATACTTACCAAAAGACTCCCATCCCCATATAGCAGACAGCCAAACCAGTACTAAAACAGTTATTAGTAGAGGTAATGGTAAATTGAGAGTATATTGTCGATTTGAAAAGGGAGGTAGGAGATGAATCTCTACGACCGATAACAGAGAACCTATGAAATAGACCCCCGTTAGGGAAATCATCGTATTCAATAAGTGATACTCCCTTCACATCCCTCTGACATTCGCTGTACTCTGAGAGGAATAGGGCTTTAACAATGCTGAGAAGCGCATATCAACGTAGAAATCTTAGCACAAACTTACTTCACCACCTCCATAGGAGGCAAAGTTTGTAAAACTGAATTGTGGATGTGGTGAGGGGTGTATTTATAGGCATTTTGAGGTTTGGGAAACTTTGCCCCTCCTGGTAGGATTGTATATCCCATACGTCACTAGCTCATGGACTCTTGCCAATTACATGAAAGAAATTATCCCCGCCAGACCAGGACCAAAGTCTTACCCTTGTAAGGTAGCGACAGGAACTTGGAGGTAACATCAGCTGACCAAGATTTCAGCCACAGAGCCCTGCGGGCTAGGACATTGAAGCCACACATCTTGGCTCCTAGTCTAATGACTTGCATGTTCACATCAGAGATAAAGGAATTGGCTAGTTTGAGAGCCATAATCCTATCTTGGATCTCCTCCAACGGAGTCTCCTCTAAAATCAATTCGGACAAAGCATTGCACCAATAAGATGCTGCACTTGTTACTGCGTCAATACAAACTGCAGGTTGCCATTGTAGACCCTAATGAACATACATTTTCTTTAAATAAGCCTCCAGCTTTTTGTCCATTGGATCCTTAAAAGAACAGCTATTCTCAATAGGAATTGTGGTTCTCTTAACAAGAGCAGAAATAGCCCCTTCTACTTTAGGCACTGTGCACCATGAGTCTCGAATGGAGTGAGCAACAGGAAACATCTTTTTAAAAAATGGGAGATGGGGAGAAAGGTATCCCTGGCTTATCCCATTCCAATGTAATAATCTCCATTACAAGGTCTGGAACAGGAAGGAACATCATAGTACTTGTTAATCTTACTAGATTTCATCAGACTCATGAGGGAGGTCAACCAGCAGATGGGGCAGACACCTTACACTCAGAAAAATGTTCAGATTTCCCCTTGCACTTCCCCATCATGGGAAAAGCAGATAAAGCCACAGATACCGCAGCATATATCTGTGCAGCAAAATCTATTGGCAAATAAACTCCTCCAGGAGGCTAAGAGGGCTGAACTGGAGAAGGCCAAAACCCCTAGGAATCCTGACCCTACTTCCAAGGGAAGTCCATGGATTCACACCAATCAGGGAATTTACGCTATACCTTATGGTAAAAGAAACTAGTAACAGACTTGCAAGCCTGAATATATGGTCTCAATGACCGATTCAGAAAAACCACGCTTAGACATAACTAAGCAGTCAATCTCCAAGCAGAAAGCTTCAGAGAAAAAGAAGTCGAATGAAAGTAAAGACCCTGAACTAGAAGGTCCTTCCACAGGAACAACCACCAAGGTGGAAAAAAACATAATTTATGCTTACCTGATAAATTCCTTTCTTCTGTTGTGTGATCAGTCCACGGGTCATCATTACTTCTGGGATATAACTCCTCCCCAACAGGAAATGCAAGAGGATTCACCCAGCAGAGCTGCATATAGCTCCTCCCCTCTACGTCACTCCCAGTCATTCGACCAAGGACCAACGAGAAAGGAGAAACCAAGGGTGAAGTGGTGACTGTAGTATAATTTAAAAAATATTTACCTGCCTTAAAAAACAGGGCGGGCCGTGGACTGATCACACAACAGAAGAAAGGAATTTATCAGGTAAGCATAAATTATGTTTTCTTCTGTTATGTGTGATCAGTCCACGGGTCATCATTACTTCTGGGATACCAATACCAAAGCAAAAGTACACGGATGACGGGAGGGCTAGGCAGGCTCATTATACAGAAGGAACCACTGCCTGAAGAACCTTTCTCCCAAAAATAGCCTCCGAAGAAGCAAAAGTGTCAAATTTGTAAAATTTTGAAAAAGTATGGAGCGAAGACCAAGTTGCAGCCTTGCAAATCTGTTCAACAGAGGCCTCATTCTTAAAGGCCCAAGTGGAAGCCACAGCTCTAGTAGAATGAGCTGTAATTCTTTCAGGAGGCTGCTGTCCAGCAGTCTCATAGGCTAAACGAATTATGCTACGAAGCCAGAAGGAAAGAGAGGTAGCCGAAGCCTTTTGACCTCTCCTCTGACCAGAGTACACGACAAACAGGGAAGACGTTTGTCGAAATTCCTTAGTTGCCTGCAAATAGAACTTGAGGGCACGAACTACATCCAGATTGTGCAGAAGACGTTCCTTCTTTGAAGAAGGATTCGGGCACAAAGAAGGAACAACGATCTCCTGATTGATGTTCCTGTTAGTGACTACCTTAGGTAAGAACCCAGGTTTTGTACGCAGAACTACCTTATCTGAATGAAAAATCAAATAAGGAGAATCACAATGTAGGGCTGATAACTCAGAGACTCTCCGAGCCGAAGAAATAGCCGTTAAAAATAGAACTTTCCAAGATAACAACTTTATATCAATGGAATGAAGGGGTTCAAACGGAACTCCTTGTAAAACGTTAAGAACCAGGTTTAAACTCCATGGCGGAGCAACAGTTTTAAACACAGGCTTGATCCTAGCTAAAGCTTGACAAAAAGCCTGGACGTCTGGAATTTCTGACAGACGCTTGTGCAACAAAATGGACAGAGCTGAGATCTGTCCCTTTAATGAACTAGCCGATAAACCCTTTTCTAAACCTTCTTGTAGAAAGGACAATATCCTAGGAATCCTAACCTTACTCCAAGAGTAACCTTTGGATTCGCACCAGGATAGGTATTTACGCCATATCTTATGGTAAATCCTTCTGGTAACAGGCTTCCTAGCCTGTATCAGGGTATCAATAACCGACTCAGAAAAACCACGTTTTGATAAAATCAAACGTTCAATTTCCAAGCAGTCAGCTTCAGAGAAGTTAGATTTTGATGTTTGAATGGACCCTGAATCAGAAGGTCCTGTTTTAGAGGTAGAGACCAAGGTGGACAGGATGACATGTCCACTAGATCTGCATACCAAGTCCTGCGTGGCCATGCAGGCGCTATTAGAATCACTGATGCTCTCTCCTGTTTGATTCTGGCAATCAATCGAGGAAGCATCGGGAAGGGTGGAAACACATAAGCCATCCCGAAGGTCCAAGGTGCTGTCAAAGCATCTATCAGAACCGCTCCCGGATCCCTGGATCTGGACCCGTAGCGAGGAAGTTTGGCGTTCTGACGAGACGCCATGAGATCTATCTCTGGTTTGCCCCAACGTCGAAGTATTTGGGCAAAGACCTCCGGATGAAGTTCCCACTCCCCCGGATGAAAAGTCTGACGACTCAAGAAATCCGCCTCCCAGTTCTCCACTCCCGGGATGTGGATTGCTGACAGGTGGCAAGAGTGAGACTCTGCCCAGCGAATTATCTTTGATACTTCCATCATTGCTAGGGAGCTCCTTGTCCCTCCCTGATGGTTGATGTAAGCTACAGTCGTGATGTTGTCCGACTGAAACCTGATGAACCCCCGAGTTGTTAACTGGGGCCAAGCCAGAAGGGCATTGAGAACTGCTCTCAATTCCAGAATGTTTATTGGAAGGAGGCTCTCCTCCTGATTCCATAAACCCTGAGCCTTCAGAGAATTCCAGACAGCGCCCCAACCTAGTAGGCTGGAGTCTGTTGTTACAATTGTCCAGTCTGGCCTGCTGAATGGCATCCCCCTGGATAGATGTGGCCGATAAAGCCACCATAGAAGAGAATTTCTGGTATCTTGATCCAGATTCAGAGTAGGGGACAAATCTGAGTAATCCCCATTCCACTGTCTTAGCATGCACAATTGCAGAGGTCTGAGATGTAGGCGAGCAAAAGGTACTATGTCCATTGCCGCTATCCATTAAGCCGATCACCTCCATGCATTGAGCTACTGACGGGTGTTGAATGGAATGAAGGACACGGCATACATTTTGAAGCTTTGTTAACCTGTCTTCTGTCAGGTAAATCTTCATTTCTACAGAATCTATCAGAGTCCCCAAGAAGGGAACTCTTGTGAGTGGAAAGAGAGAACTCTTCTTTTCGTTCACCTTCCATCCATGCGACCTTAGAAATGCCAGTACTAACTCTGTATGAGACTTGGCAGTTTGAAAGCTTGGAGCTTGTATCAGAATGTCGTCCAGGTATGGAGCTACCGAAATTCCTCGCGGTCTTAGGACCGCTAGAAGAGTACCCAGAACCTTTGTGAAGATTCTTGGAGCCGTAGCCAATCCGAATGGAAGAGCTACAAATTGGTAATGCCTGTCTAGAAAGGCAAACCTTAGATACCGGTAATGATCCTTGTGAATCGGTATGTGAAGGTAAGCATCCTTTAAATCCACTGTGGTCATGTACTGACCTCTTTGGATCATGGGTAAAATTGTCCGAATAGTTTCCATTTTGAACGATGGAACTCTTAGGAATTTGTTTAGGATCTTTAAATCCAAGATTGGCCTGAAAGTTCCCTCTTTTTTGGGAACTACAAACAGATTTGAGTAAAACCCTTGTCCTTGTTCCGACCGCGGAACCGGATGGATCACTCCCATTAATAAAAGATCTTGTACGCAGCGTAGAAACGCCTCTTTCTTTATTTGGTTTGTTGACAACCTTGACAGATGAAATCTCCCTCTTGGGGGAGAGAATTTGAAGTCCAGAAGGTATCCCTGAGATATGATCTCTAGCGCCCAGGGATCCTGAACATCTCTTGCCCAAGCCTGGGCGAAGAGAGAAAGTCTGCCCCCCACCAGATCCGGTCCCGGATCGGGGGCCCTCGATTCATGCTGTCTTAGGGGCAGCAGCAGGTTTCCTGGCCTGCTTGCCCTTGTTCCAGGACTGATTAGGTCTCCAGCCTTGTCTGTAACGAGCAACAGCTCCTTCCTGTTTTGGTGCAGAGGAAGTTGATGCTGCTCCTGCTTTGAAATTACGAAAGGAACGAAAATTAGACTGTCTAGTCTTATGAACCGGATCATGCAGGAAATACAATGAGCAACTGACTGGAAATTTTGATGCGTAGCAAAGAGCGCCAAAAACGGCCCCTCCCCCTCACACACAGCAGTGAGGGAGAAACGAAACTGTCATAATTAGAATAAGCAACTGCCAAGTGGAAAAATAGCCCAAACATTTATTCACTCAGTACCTCACTAAATGTAAACGATTCTACATTCCAGCAAAAACGTTTAACATAATCAATACATATAAAAAAATTCTTATGTACTTTTTACAGAGTAATTCCAGTGAAGTACCATTCCCAGAATACTGAAGTGCAAAGTATACATACATGACATTATATCGGTATGGCAGGATTTTCTCATCAATTCCATTGTCAGAAAATAAAAACTGCTACATACCTCTATGCAGATTCATCTGCCCGCTGTCCCCTGATCTGAAGTTTTTACCTCTCCTCAGATGGCCGAGAACAGCAATATGATCTTAACTACTCCGGCTAAAATCATAGTAAAACTCTGGTAGATTCTTCTTCAAACTCTGCCAGAGAGGCAATAACACACTCCGGTGTCATTGTAAAATAACAAACTTTTGATTGAAGTCATAAAAACTAAGAATAATCACCATAGTCCTCTTACACATCCTATCTAGTCGTTGGGTGCAAGAGAATGACTGGGAGTGACGTAGAGGGGAGGAGCTATATGCAGCTCTGCTGGGTGAATCCTCTTGCATTTCCTGTTGGGGAGGAGTTATATCCCAGAAGTAATGATGACCCGTGGACTGATCACACATAACAGAAGAAATACATCTCCGCTAGGTCTGAAACCAGATCCTGCAAGACTATGCAGGAACTTATAACATTACTGATGCTCACTTCCATTTGATACGAGCAAAGACCCGTGGAGGTGAGCCATCAGACTGAAATCCCAAAGAACCACCAGGGAATTTAGCAGTGCAGCCTGCTAATCTCTGACCTTAAACATAACCTGGAAACTTGGCGTACTGATATCTCCAAATCCAGCACCCCCCATGTTAGCCTGAGTTAACCCAGAGAACACCTCTGGGAAAACCCACTCCCGGGATGAAAAAACTAACAGCTCAAGAAGTCCGCTCCCAGTATACACTGAAATAAGAATAGTGGATAAACTAGAATGTGAGCGTCCTCCCACTGAACAATCCACGCCAATCATGGCAAAGGAACTTCAGGGTCCTCCCAGGTGGTTAATGTAAACCACTGAGAAGAAATAGCAACTATAACCTAAAAAAATGGATAGAACAACTGAGGCCAAGACGTCAGAGCATTGTAAAGATGGTGATGTGGAGAGCAAGCTCCTCCCAAGTCCATAGTCACCAACCCAACAGGCTAGTGACTGTGACTATTACTCAGAAAGGACTCCGGGAAGCATGCACCCCAAGACAAATGCTCCTGAGAACCCCAACAGACTCTGGAGAATGTGGGTAACGATCCCACTACGTCTCGCAAGCAAAGCTTCTCTGAATCACAGGGAAGAATCTCATGTCGGCAGATATAGATCTATCCTCTAAGACAGAGCCACAAAATCCTTGGTCCACTATCTAAACATGCATAACCGCAGACTCTCAGAGAGATCAGACAAAGGGATGATGTCCAAAGAAGCAATCATCAGACCCTTACCTCCATACATTGATGCACTGAAAAGCGGAACAGAAAAGTGCAGAAAAAGGCAAAAAGAATCCTCTATTTCCTGACCTCTGACAAAAATATTTCCAGAGATAGGGAAACTTAATCTGCTTTCTAAGAAAACTACCTCTGTAGTTGGAACAAAAAGAATTGATTTTCAGATTCACTTCCATTCGAGGAATGAAGATAGACAAGAACTCAGAATGAAAGATTGCTTGTTGAAAAGATGGCACTTGAACCATTAAGACATCCAGGAATGGCACCATAGCAATTCCCTGAAACCTGATCACTGCCAATATAGCCCCTTGAAAACCATGACAAGGCCAAAAGAGAAGTGTTTGACAGAAAGGAAAAACTCAGGAACTGAGAAATACATGTCCTCTTATAATAACAACTAGTATTTATATAGCGTCTTTTTCCCAGTGGGACTCAACGCGCTTTTCCATAGCTCACTTCCGGAATTAACCAAATCAGCAGCTGAATAGTAATAGTTGTTACTATTAACCAATTTAATAGTACTCATTTTATCAACCTCGGAAGGATGAAGGGCTGAGTTGGCCCTGCTGGGATCTGAAACTGTGACCTTGGATCCTTTAAACAGGCTTTATTGTAGTCAGGACAATTACCAACTGAGCTACCTAGCCAACCAGAACTATGGTCGCTATTAATCAACCCCCCTAGTTCAAGAAGAAAAATGGAGCCACTGGATCCATTTGAAGAACGATACCCTGAGACAGGTTGTTGACACCTTAGGTCTACTATAGGACAAAAATGGTAATCACAAACCAGAATGATAACATCCTAGGCCTTGTTCTCTTATAGGAACTGGAACTAACCCCAAATGCATTACAAAAATGCCTCACAGCTATCTGGCCTGCAGATAAAATTGAGAGATGGAACCTGCCTCAGGCAGGAAATAAATGACTACTACGCAGTAACCCTGAAGTACTATGTCCACAGACTATCTGGAACACCTCGTATCCATGTTTGAAAACAAACAGAAAGAATCAACCCCCCACGTGTACCAATCCCGGATTGGGGGCAAACTCCTTATATCAGAACTATTCCTGTCAGCTCAGGACCAAACAAGGTCTTATCCTTTAATGGATGTACCAGAAACCTGGACTCAGAGGAAAAAATCCACTGTCCAAAACGAAGCCAAATATCTTGACTTGCAGCCGAATTTGCTTGGTAACATCAGAAATAAAGAATAGGCTAGCTTAAGAGCCTTAATTATGTACTGGATCTGCTCCAAAGGAGACTCTACAAAATTGGAATCAGTAAAGACAGTGCACAAAAATGCTGCACCTGACACAGTGGCAATACAAACTTCCATGTAAGTCACCAGCTTAGTCCATTGATCCTGAAAGAAGAAATATCCTCTCTAGGAAACAAAGATTCCTTAACCCCTTAATGACCGGACCATTTTTCAATTTTCTTACCCTTAATGACAATGGCTATTTTTACATTTCTGCAGTGTTTGTGTTTAGCTGTAATTTCCCTCTTACTCATTTACTGTACCCACACATATTATATACCGTTTTTCTCGCCATTAAATGGACTTTCTAAGGATACCATTATTTTCATCATATCTTATAATTTCCTATAAAAAAAATATAAAATATGAGGAAAAAATTGAAAAAAACACACTTTTTCTAACTTTGACCCCCAAAATCTGTTACACATCTACAATCACCAAAAAACACCTATGCTAAATAGTTTCTAAATTTTGTCCTGAGTTTAGAAATAACCAATGTTTACATGTTCTTTACTTTTTTTGCAAGTTATAGGGCCATAAATACAAGTAGCACTTTGCTATTTCCAAACAACTTTTTTTCAAAATTAGCGCTAGTTACATTGGAACCCTGATATCTGTCAGGAATACCTGAATATCCCTTGACATGTATATATTTTTTTTTAGAAGACAACCCAAAGTATTGATCTAGGCCCATTTTGGTATATTTCATGCCACCATTTCACCGCCAAATGTCATCAAATAAAAAATAAAGTTCACTTTTTCACAAATTTTGTCACAAACTTTAGGTTTCCCACTGAAATTATTTACAAACAGCTTCTGCAATTAAGGCACAAATGGTTGTAAATGCTTCTTTGGGATCCCCTTTGTTCAGAAATAGCAGACTTATATGGCTTTGGGGTTGCTTTTTGGTAAGTAGAAGGCCGCTAAATGCTGCTGCGCACCACACGTAAATTATGCCCAGCAGTTAAGGGGTTAATTAGGTAGGTTGTAGGGAGCTTGCAGGGTTAATTTTAGCTTTAGGGTAGAGATCAGCCTCCCACCTGACACATCCCACCCCCTGATCCCTCCCAAACAGTTCTCTTCCCTCCCCCACCCCACAATTGTCCCCGCCATCTTAAGTACTGGCAGAAAGTCTGCCAGTACTAAATAAAAGGAGTTTTTCTTTTTTTTAATAAAAAAAAATTAAATGTTTTAGCTGTGATGGACCCCTGCCTTAGCCCCAACCTCCATGATCCCCCCCCCCAGCTCTCTAACCCTCTCCCCTACCTAATTGCCGCCATCTTGGGTACTGGCAGCTGTCTGCCAGTACCCAATTTGCCCCAAAAACAAGTGTTTTTTTTATCTGTTTTGCCATTTTTAAATGTTTTCTGTAGTGTAGCAGCCCCCCACAATACCCCAACCCCCTCCCCCTCCCAGATCCTTATATATTTATTAATTTTATTCTTTTTTCCCCCCTCTTCCCTCCTCATTGGTGTCAGTGGGTAGCTAATCGCGCGCGCGCACGCTCCCGGCACCCGGCGTGCACATTGCACTTACAGGAGCCGGATGCCGGGTAGCGATGGGCCGCCCACCCGCCTCCCTGTTATGCTCCCACCCACCAACGAACCGGCACCATCGCTACCGGTGCAGAGAGGGCCACAGAGTGGCTCTCTCTGCATCGGAGTCTTCTGAAAGGGTATTGCAGGATGCCTCCATATGGAGGCATCACTGCAATACCCTGAGAGCTGCTGGAAGCGATTGCGATCGCTTCCAGCACTCTCTTAGACAACTGACGTACCAGGTACGTCTATTGTTATTAACTGTAAGTTAATGCATGACGTACCTGGTACGTCAGTTGTCATTAAGGGGTTAAGCCAGAGTAGAAATGCCCTACTACTAAAGGCACCATGCTCCCTGATAACTAATGGAGACAGCAACAGGAAAAATCCTTTAAAGACAGGAGACGGAAAAAAAGGAATCCCTGACAAAGTCACCCCAAATTAGCTAAAACCTCCTTACCATACACGAAGGTGTTCAAGCTTTAAATCTGAAGGATACTTAAATGTCCTCTTGCGCTTTACCAGAAGGAAAAGAAAAATGCAAATATTGCTGCAGATATTGAAAATATCTGAGCTGCAAATCAGCATGTAAATACACTCCTCCAAGAGAATAAGAAGAACCGCAGGGCACTACATGTGACGCCATATAGGCTTGAGCAGTTAAGGTGAAAACTATGGAATAGTCCAAGCATCATCCTGGGAGACATAAGGCTCATAAGGCATCAACTTAACTAACGGCTAGATTACGAGTTTTTGTCGGTAATGGTGTGCGGTGCTAACGAGCAGTTTATGCTCACCGCTCACCTACAGACAACGCTGGTATTACAGGTTTTTTTAAACCCGCCGTTAGCCGCAGAAAAGTGAGCGGATGGGTTTTAGAGAAGGGTTGGGTGTGTGGGTGGTGGGTTTTAATGTTGGGGGGTATTGTACTTTTTTTTTACAGATAAAAGAGCTGATTACTTTGGGGCAATGCCCAGCAAAAAGCCCTTTTAATGGCTATTTGTAATTTAGTATAGGGTAGGGCTTTTTTATTTTGGGGGGGCTTTTTTATTTTATTAGGGGGATTAGATTAGGTGCAATTAGTTTAAAAAAACTTGTAATTATTTTATTATTTTTTGTAATTTAGTGTTTTTGTGTTTTTTTTGTACTTTATTTTATTTAAGTGTAATTAATTTAATTTAGGTAATTAATTTAATTATAGTGTAGTGTTAGGTGTAATTGTAACTTAGGTTAGGTTTTATTTTACAGGTAAATTTGTCTTTATTTTAACTAGGCAGCTATTAAATAGTTAATAACTATTTAATAACTATTTTACCTAGTTAAAATAAATACAAAGTTGCCTGTAAAATAAAAATAAACCCTGAGATAGCTACAATGTAATTATTAGTTATATTGTAGCTATTTTAGGGTTTATTTTATAGGTAAGTATTTAGTTTTAAATAGGAATAATTTAGTTAATGATAGTAATTTTATTTAGATTTATTTAAATTATATTTAAGTTAGGGGGATGTTAGGCTTAGACTTAGATTTAGGGGTTAATACATTTAATATAGTGGCAGCGACATTGGGGGCGGCAGATTAAGGGTTAATAAATGTAGGTAGGTGTTGACGATGTTAGGGACAGCAGATTAGGGGTTAATAAAATTTAACTAGTGTTTGCGAGGCGGGAGTGTGGCGGTTTAGGGGTTAATATATATGTATTAAGTGGCGGCGATGTCCGGTTCGGCAGATTAGGGGTTAAAATTTTTATTTAACTGTTTGCGATGTGGGGGGGGGCTCGGTTTAGGGGTTAGTAGGTAGTTTATGGGTGTTAGTGTACATTTTAGCACTTTAGTTAAGAGTTTTATACTACGGCGTTAGCCCATAAAACTCTTAACTACTGACTTTCAAAAGCGGTACCAGGCTTGACAGGAGAGGGTCTACCGCTCACTTTTAGGAAGACTCGTAATACCGGCGTAAGGAAAATCCCATTGAAAATATAGGATATGCAATTGACGTAAGTGGATTTGCTGTATGTTCGAGTCACGCCAAAAAAGTGAGTGGTACACCTGTACCTGCAAGACTCGTAATACCAGCGGGCATTAAAAAGCAGCGTTGGGACCTCTCAACACTGCTTTTTAAGGCTAAGACTCGTAATCTAGGCGTAAATTTTTTTCAAATAAAGGACAGATAGCCTATTAAAAATGCCAATCTATTTATATCCCTGTCAAAAAAACATAATTTATGCTTACCTGATAAATTTATTTCTCTTGTAGTGTATTCAGTCCACGGGTCATCCATTACTTATTAGATATATTCCCTTCCCAACAGGAAGTTGCAAGAGGATCACCCAAGCAGAGCTGCTATATAGCTCCTCCCCTCACATGTCATATCCAGTCATTCGACCGAAACAAGACAAGAAAGAAGAAACCATAGGGTGCAGTGGTGACTGGAGTTTTAATAAAAATTTAGATCTGCCTCAAAAGAAGACAGGGCGGGCCGTGGACTGAATAAACTACAAGAGAAATAAATTTATCAGGTAAGCATAAATTATGTTTTCTCTTGTTAAGTGTATTCAGTCCACGGGTCATCCATTACTTATGGGATACCAATACCAAAGCTAAAGTACACGGATGATGGGAGGGACAAGGCAGGAACTTTAAACGGAAGGAACCACTGCCTGTAGAACCTTTCTCCCAAAAACAGCCTCCGAAGAAGCAAAAGTGTCAAATTTGTAAAATTTTGAAAAGGTATGAAGCGAAGACCAAGTCGTAGCCTTGCAAATCTGTTCAACAGAGGCCTCATTCTTAAAGGCCCAGGTGGAAGCCACAGCTCTAGTGGAATGAGCTGTAATTCTTTCAGGAGGCTGCTGTCCAGCAGTCTCATAGGCTAAACGTATTATGCTACGAAGCCAAAAAGAGAGATAGGTAGCCGAAGCTTTTTGACCTCTCCTCTGACCAGAATAAACGACAAACAGGGAAGACGTTTGACGAAAATCTTTAGTTGCCTGTAAATAGAACTTCAGGGCACGGACTACGTCCAGATTATGCAAAAGTCATTCCTTCTTTGAAGAAGGGTTAGGACATAATGATGGAACAACAATCTCTTGATTGATATTCAGGTTAGAAACTACCTTAGGTAAGAACCCAGGTTTAGTACGCAGAACTACCTTGTCTGAATGAAAAATCAGATAAGGAGAATCACAATGTAAAACAGATAACTCAGAGACTCTTCGAGCCGAGGAAATAGCCATCAAAAACAGAACTTTCCAAGATAACAGCTTGATATCAGTGGAATGAAGGGGTTCAAATGGAACACCTTGAAGAACGTTAAGAACTAAGTTTAAGCTCCACGGCGGAGCAACAGTCTTAAACACAGGCTTAATCCTAGCCAAAGCCTGACAAAAAGCCTGAACTTCTGGAACTTCTGCCAGACGTTTGTGTAAAAGAATAGAAAGAGCAGAAATCTGTCCCTTTAACGAACTAGCAGATAAGCCCTTTTCTAAACCCTCTTGTAGAAAAGACAATATCCTAGGAATCCTAACTTTACTCCATGAGTAACTCTTGGATTCGCACCAATATAAATATTTACGCCATATCTTATGGTAAATCTTTCTGGTAACAGGTTTCTGAGCCTTTGTTAAGGTATCAATAACCGACTCCGAGAAGCCACGCTTTGATAGGATCAAGCGTTCAATCTCCATGCAGTCAGCCTCAGAGAAATTAGATTTGGATGGTTGAAAGGACCCTGAATTAGAAGGTCCTGCCTCAGAGGCAGAGACCATGGTGGACAAGACGACATGTCCACTAGGTCTGCATACCAGGTCCTGCGTGGCCACACAGGCGCTATCAGAATCACCGATGCTCTCTCCTGTTTGATCTTGGCAATCAGTCGAGGTAGTAGCGGAAATGGTGGAAACACATAAGCCATGTTAAAAACCCAAGGGGCTGCTAGAGCATCTATCAGCACCGCTCCCGGGTCCCTGGACCTGGATCCGTAACAAGGAAGCTTGGTGTTCTGGCGAGATGCCATGAGATCCAGTTCTGGTTTGCCCCAACGATGAATCAGTTGAGCAAAAACCTCCGGATGAAGTTCCCACTCCCCCGGATGAAAAGTCTGGCGACTTAGAAAATCCGCCTCCCAGTTCTCCACGCCTGGGATGTAAATCGCTGACAGGTGGCAAGAGTGAGACTCTGCCCAGCGAATTATCTTGGAGACTTCTAACATCTCTAGGGAACTCCTGGTTCCCCCTTGATGGTTGATGTAAGCCACAGTCGTGATATTGTCCGACTGAAATCTGATGAACCTCAGTGTTGCTAACTGAGGCCAAGCTATAAGAGCATTGAATATTGCTCTTAACTCCAGAATATTTATTGGGAGGAGTTTCTCCTCCTGAGTCCACGATCCCTGAGCCTTCAGGGAGTTCCAGACTGCACCCCAACCTAGAAGGCTGGCATCTGTTGTTACAATCGTCCAATCTGGCCTGCGAAAGGTCATCCCTTTGGACAAATGGACCCAAGAAAGCCACCAGAGAAGAGAATCTCTGGTCTCTTGATCCAGATTTAGTTGAGGGGACACATCTGAGTAATCCCCATTCCACTGACTTAGCATGCATAATTGCAGCAGTCTGAGATGTAGGCGCGCAAATGGAACTATGTCCATTGCCGCTACCATTAAGCCGATTACTTCCATGCACGGGTGTGGAATGGAATGAAGAACACGGCAAGCATTTAGCAGTTTTGATAACCTGGGTGTGGAATGGAATGAAGAACACGGCAAGCATTTAGCAGTTTTGATAACCTGGACTCCGTCAGGTAAATTTTCATCTCTATAGAATCTATAAGAGTCCCTAGGAAGGGAACCCTTGTGAGTGGTAATAGAGAACTCTTTTCCACGTTCACCTTCCACCCATGCGACCTCAGAAATGCCAGAACTATCTCTGTGTGAGATTTGGCAATTTGAAAACTTGACGCTTGTATCAGAATGACGTCTAGGTACGGAGCCACCGCTATGCCTCGCGGTCTTAGCACCGCCAGAAGTGAGCCCAGAACCTTTGTAAAGATTCTCGGGGCCGTAGCTAACCCGAAGGGAAGAGCTACAAACTGGTAATGCCTGTCTAGAAAGGCAAATCTTAGGTACCGATATGATCTTTGTGAATCGGTATGTGAAGGTAGGCATCCTTTAAGTCCACTGTGGTCATATACTGACCCTCTTGGATCATGAGTAGGATGGTTCGAATAGTTTCCATTTTGAATGATGGAACTCTTAGGAATTTGTTTAAGATTTTTAGGTCCAAGATTGGTCTGAAGGTTCCCTCTTTCTTGGGAACCACAAACAGATTTGAGAAAAATCCTTGCCCTTGTTCCGTTCCGCGGAACTGGGTGGATCACCCCCATTACTAGGAGGTCTTGTACACAGTGAAGAAAAGCCTCTTTCTTTATTTGGTTTGCTGATAACCTTGAAAGATGAAATCTCCCTTGTGGAGGAGAAGCTTTGAAGTCCAGAATGTATCCCTGAGATATAATCTCCAACGCCCAGGGATCCTGGACATCTCTTGCCCAAGCCTGGGCGAAGAGAGAAAGTCTGCCCCCCACTAGATCCGTTTCCGGATAGGGGGCCCTCTCTTCATGCTGTCTTAGGGGCAGTAGTAGGCTTTCTGGCCTGCTTGCCCTTGTTCCAGGACTGGTTAGTTTTCCAGCCCTGTTTGTAACGAGCAACAGTTACTTCCTGTTTTGGGGCGGAGGAAGTTGATGCTGCTCCTGCCTTGAAGTTTCGAAAGGCACGAAAATTAGACTGTTTGGCCTTTGATTTGGTCCTGTCCTGAGGAAGAGTATGACCCTTACCTCCAGTAATGTCAGCAATAATTTCTTTCAATCCGGGCCCGAATAAGGACTGCCCTTTGAAAGGAATATTAAGCAATTTGGATTTAGAAGTCACGTCAGCTGACCAAGATTTAAGCCATAGCGCTCTGCGCGCCTGGATGGCGAATCCGGAGTTCTTAGCCGTTAGTTTGGTTAAATGTACAACGGCATCAGAAACAAATGCGTTAGCTAGCTTAAGTGCTTTAAGCTTATCCATAATCTCATCCAATGGAGCTGTGCAAATGGCCTCTTCCAGAGACTCAAACCAGAATGCCGCAGCAGCAGTGACAGGCGCAATGCATGCAAGGGGCTGTAAGATAAAACCTTGTTGAACAAACATTTTCTTAAGGTAACCTTCTAATTTTTTATCCATTGGATCCGAAAAAGCACAACTATCCTCCACCGGAATAGTGGTACGCTTAGCTAAAGTAGAAACTGCTCCCTCCACCTTAGGGACCGTCTGCCATAAGTCTCGTGTGGTGGCGTCTATTGGAAACATTTTCCTAAATATAGGAGGAGGGGAAAAGGGCACACCGGGTCTATCCCACTCCTTGCTAATAATCTCTGTAAGCCTTTTAGGTATAGGAAAAACGTCAGTACACACCGGCACCGCATAGTATCTATCCAGCCTACATAATTTCTCTGGAATTGCAACTGTATTACAGTCATTCAGAGCAGCTAAAACCTCCCCTAGCAATACACGGAGGTTCTCAAGCTTAAATTTAAAATTAGAGATCTCTGAATCCGGTCTCCCTGGATCAGATCCGTCACCCACAGAATGAAGCTCTCCGTCCTCATGTTCTGCAAATTGTGACGCAGTATCGGACATGGCTCTCACATCATCAGCGCGCTCTGTCCTTATCCCAGAGCTATCGCGCTTGCCTCTTAATTCTGGCAGTTTAGATAATACTTCTGTCATAACATTAGCCATGTCTTGTAAAGTGATTAGTATGGGCCTCTCTGATGTATTTGGCGCCACAATATCACGCGCCTCCTGGGCAGGAGGCGAAGGTACTGACACGTGAGGGGAGTTAGTCGGCATAACTTCCCCCTCGTTGTCTGGTGATAATTCCTTTACAGATAAAGACTGACCTTTATTATTTAAAGTGAAATCAATGCATTTAGTACACATCTTTCTATGGGGCTCCACATTGGCCTTCAAACATAGTGAACAAACAGATTCATCTGTGTCAGACATGTTTAAACAGACTAGCAATGAGACTAGCAAGCTTGGAAAATACTTTTAAATAAATTTACAAGCAATATAAAAAACGCTACTGCGCCTTTAAGAAGCACAAAAAACTGTCACAGTTGAAATAACAATGAACCAAATCAGTTATAGCAACCAAATTTTTACAGTAAATGTATTAAGTTAGCAGAGCATTGCACCCACTAGCAAATGGATGATTAACCCCTTAATACCCAAAACGGATAATCAATATAAGAATTAACGTTTTTAACACAAACACACTGTCACAGGTCTGCTGTGACTGATTACCTCCCTCAAATTGACTTTTGAAAACCCCTGAGCTCTCTAGAGACGTCCTGGATCATGGAGGAAGAAGCAGGAAGACTGTGACTGAATTTTTACTGCACAAAAAAGCGCTAAAATAGGCCCCTCCCACTCATATTACAACAGTGGAAAGCCTCAGTTAACTGTTTCTATGCAGAAATATACGACAGCCATGTGGAAAAATTCATGCCCCAATAAGTTTTATCACCAATGTACCTCACAAAAAACGATTAACATGCCAGTAAACGTTTTAAAACATCAATTTTAAAGGTTATGTATTGTTATAGATAAGCCTGCTACCAGTCGCTTCTACTGCAGTTAAGGCTCATACATTACTTCAGTATTAACAGCATTTTCTTAGTCAAATTCCATTCCTTAGAAAATTACTTTACTGCACATACATTCATCAGCCTGATACCAGTCGCTACTACTGCATTTAAGGCTGTACTTACATTACATCGGTATCAGCAGTATTTTCTTAGTCAATTCCATTCCTTAGAAAAATATTTTACTGCACATACCTTATTTCCAGGAAACCCCGCATGCTATTCCCCTTCTGAAGTTACCCCACTCCTCAGAATGTGCGAGAACAGCCAGTGGATCTTAGTTACTTCTGCTAAGATCATAGAAAACGCAAGCAGATTCTTCTTCTAAATACTGCCTGAGAGAAAAAACAGCACACTCCGGTGCCATTTAAAAATAACAAACTTTTGATTGAAGAAATAATTAAATATAAAAAACTCCACACTCCTCTCACGACCTTCCTTCTTATGTTGAGGGTTGCAAGAGAATGACTGGATATGACATGTGAGGGGAGGAGCTATATAGCAGCTCTGCTTGTGTGATCCTCTTGCAACTTCCTGTTGGGAAGGGAATATATCCCATAAGTAATGGATGACCCGTGGACTGAATACACTTAACAAGAGAAAAGGAAAAACTAAAAATTCTTAAAAGTATCTGCATATTTTAAGAACACTACTGTCTCTTTAAATAGCGTTCCAGCAAAAACGAACAGCTTCATACTCAAAAACAAATAAATAAATAAAGCACTGGTCCTTTAATTTACTGTGCTATAAAATATACCCTCTTATTCCAACATAAAATTTTTTTAAGTAAATGGCTGTTAACACACAAGCAGAAGCTGCAACGGAACTAGACAGCAGCTCTGTGTTGAATTAATAAACAAACACGGCCGACGCCGCACTGAGAAAGAAGAGGGAGGAGCTGACCAGGCTGAAAGAAGCTGCGCCATTAACTAAAGCGCGCGCTTCCCAGCCGCACAAGAAAACAAACAGAGACACAAACCAAGCAAAGCGAGCGCTTGCAATAAACACCCTTGCGATCAAAGCGATAATGTGCAGTACTTAAAGGGACAGTCTAGGCAAAAAAAAAAAACTTTCATGATTCAGATAGAGCATGTATTTTTAAACAATTTTCCAATTTACTTTTATCACCAGTTTTGCTTTGTTCTCTTGGTATTCTTAGTTGAAAGCTTAACCTAGGAGGTTCATATACTAATTTCTTAGACCTTGAAGGCCACACCTCTTTTCAGAATGCATTTTAACAGTTTTTCACCACTAGAGGGTGTTAGTTCATGTATTTCATATAGATAACACTGTGCTCATGCACGTGAAGTTATCTGGGAGCAGACACTGATTGGCTAAACTGCAAGTCTGTCAAAAGAACTGAAATAAGGGGGCAGTTTGCAGAGGCTTAGATACAAGGTAATCACAGAGGTTAAAAACATAATTTATGCTTACCTGATAAATTCCTTTCTTCTGTAGTGTGATCAGTCCACGGGTCATCATTACTTCTGGGATATTACTCCTCCCCAACAGGAAGTGCAAGAGGATTCACCCAGCAGAGCTGCATATAGCTCCTCCCCTCTACGTCACTCCCAGTCATTCGACCAAGGACCAACGAGAAAGGAAAAGCCAAGGGTGAAGTGGTGACTGGAGTATAAATTAAAAAATATTTACCTGCCTTAAAAACAGGGCGGGCCGTGGACTGATCACACTACAGAAGAAAGGAATTTATCAGGTAAGCATAAATTATGTTTTCTTCTGTTAAGTGTGATCAGTCCACGGGTCATCATTACTTCTGGGATACCAATACCAAAGCAAAAGTACACGGATGACGGAATGGATAGGCAGGCTCTTTATACAGAAGGAACCACTGCCTGAAGAACCTTTCTCCCAAAAATAGCCTCCGATGAAGCAAAAGTGTCAAATTTGTAAAATTTGGAAAAAGTATGAAGCGAAGACCAAGTTGCAGCCTTGCAAATCTGTTCAACAGAGGCCTCATTCTTGAAGGCCCAAGTGGAAGCCACAGCTCTAGTAGAATGAGCTGTAATTCTTTCAGGAGGCTGCTGTCCAGCAGTCTCATAAGCTAAACGAATTATGCTACGAAGCCAAAAAGAAAGAGAGGTAGCGGAAGCTTTTTGACCTCTCCTCTGCCCAGAGTAAATGACAAACAGAGAAGACGTTTGTCGAAATTCCTTAGTTGCCTGTAAGTAAAATTTTAGAGCACGGACTACATCCAGGTTGTGCAGTAGACGTTCCTTCTTTGAAGAAGGATTTGGGCATAAAGAAGGAACAACAATCTCTTGATTGATATTCCTGTTAGTAACTACCTTAGGTAAGAACCAAGGTTTAGTACGCAGGACTACCTTATCCGAATGAAAAATCAAATAAGGAGAATCACAATGTAAGGCTGATAATTCAGAGACTCTTCGAGCCGAGGAAATAGCCATTAAAAATAGAACTTTCCAAGATAACAACTTTATATCAATGGAATGAAGGGGTTCAAACGGAACGCCCTGTAAAACATTAAGAACAAGGTTTAAACTCCATGGTGGAGCAACAAATTTAAACACAGGCTTAATCCTGGCCAAAGCCTGACAAAAAGCCTGGACGTCAGGAACTTCTGACAGACGTTTGTGTAACAGAATGGACAGAGCTGAGATCTGCCCCTTTAATGAACTAGCAGATAAACCCTTTTCTAAACCTTCTTGTAGAAAAGACAATATCCTAGGAATCCTAACCTTACTCCAAGAGTAACCTTTGGATTCACACCAATATAGGTATTTACGCCATATCTTATGGTAAATCTTTCTGGTAACAGGTTTCCTAGCCTGTATTAAGGTATCAATAACTGACTCAGAAAACCCACGTCTTGATAAAATCAAGCGTTCAATTTCCAAGCAGTCAGCTTCAGAGAAGTTAGATTTTGATGTTTGAAGGGACCCTGTATCAGAAGGTCCTGTTTCAGAGGTAGAGACCAAGGTGGACAGGATGACATGTCCACCAGGTCTGCATACCAAGTCCTGCGTGGCCACGCAGGTGCTATTAGAATCACTGATGCTCTCTCTTGTTTGATTCTGGCAATCAATCGAGGAAGCAACGGGAAGGGTGGAAACACGTAAGCCATCCTGAAGTCCCAAGGTGCTGTCAGAGCATCTATCAGGACTGCTCCTGGATCCCTGGATCTGGACCCGTAACGAGGAAGCTTGGCGTTCTGTCGAGACGCCATGAGATCTATCTCTGGTTTGCCCCAACGTCGAAGTATTTGGGCAAAGACCTCCGGATGAAGTTCCCACTCCCCCGGATGAAAAGTCTGACGACTTAAGAAATCCGCCTCCCAGTTCTCCACTCCCGGGATGTGGATTGCTGACAGATGGCAAGAGTGAGACTCTGCCCAGCGAATTATCTTTGATACTTCCATCATAGCTAGGGAGCTTCTTGTCCCTCCCTGATGGTTGATGTAAGCTACAGTCGTGATGTTGTCCGACTGAAACCTGATGAACCCCCGAGTTGTCAACTGGGGCCAAGCCAGGAGGGCATTGAGAACTGCTCTCAATTCCAGAATGTTTATTGGCAGGAGACTCTCCTCCTGACTCCATTGTCCCTGAGCCTTCAGAGAATTCCAGGCGGCACCCCAACCTAGAAGGCTGGCGTCTGTTGTTACAATTGTCCAGTCTGGTCTGCTGAATGGCATCCCCCTGGACAGATGTGGCCGAGAAAGCCACCATAGAAGAGAATTTCTGGTCTCTTGATCCAGATTCAGAGAAGGGGATAAGTCTGAGTAATCCCCATTCCACTGACTTAGCATGCACAGTTGCAGTGGTCTGAGGTGTAAGCGTGCAAAGGGTACTATGTCCATTGCCGCTACCATTAAGCCGATTACCTCCATGCATTGAGCCACTGACGGGTGTTGAATGGAATGAAGGGTGCGGCAAGCACTTTGAAGTCTTGTTAGCCTGTCCTCTGTCAGGTAAATCTTCATTTCTACAGAATCTATAAGAGTCCCCAGGAAGGGAACTCTTGTGAGTGGAACGAGTGAACTTTTCTTTTCGTTCACCTTCCATCCATGTGACCTTAGAAATGCCAGCACTAACTCTGTATGAGACTTGGCAGTTTGAAAGCTTGAAGCTTGTATCAGAATGTCGTCTAGGTATGGAGCTACCGAGATTCCCCGCGGTCTTAGTACCGCCAGAAGAGCACCCAGAACCTTTGTGAAGATTCTTGGAGCTGTAGCCAATCCGAATGGAAGAGCCACAAACTGGTAATGCCTGTCTAGGAAGGCAAACCTTAGGTACCGATAATGATCTTTGTGAATCGGTATGTGAAGGTAAGCATCTTTTAAATCTACAGTGGTCATGTACTGACCCTCTTGGATCATAGGTAAAATTGTCCGAATAGTCTCCATCTTGAACGATGGAACTCTTAGGAATTTGTTTAGGATCTTTAAGTCCAGGATTGGTCTGAAAGTTCCCTCTTTTTTGGGAACCACAAACAGATTTGAGTAAAACCCCTGTCCCTGTTCCGATCGTGGAACTGGATGGATTACTCCCATTAACAAGAGCTCTTGTACGCAGCGTAGAAACGCCTCTTTCTTTGTCTGGATTGTTGACAATCTTGACAGATGAAATCTCTCTCTTGGAGGAGAGTATTTGAAGTCCAGAAGGTATCCCTGAGATATTATCTCTAGCGCCCAGGGATCCTGAACATCTCTTGCCCAAGCCTGGGCGAAGAGAGAAAGTCTGCCCCCCACTAGATCCGATCCCGGATCGGGGGCCCTCAATTCATGCTGTTTTAGGGGCAGCAGCAGGTTTCCTAGTCTGCTTGCCCTTGTTCCAGGACTGGTTAGGTTTCCAGCCTTGTCTGTAGCGAGCAACAGCTCCTTCCTGTTTTGGTGCAGAGGAAGTTGATGCTGCTCCTGCTTTGAAATTACGAAAGGAACGAAAATTAGACTGTCTAGTCTTGGCTTTGTCCTGAGGCAGGGCATGGCCTTTACCTCCTGTAATGTCAGCGATAATCTCTTTCAACCCGGGCCCGAATAAGGTCTGCCCTTTGAAAGGTATATTAAGCAATTTAGACTTAGAAGTAACATCAGCTGACCAGGATTTTAGCCACAGCGCCCTGCGTGCCTGAATGGCGAATCCTGAATTCTTCGCCGTAAGTTTAGTAAGATGTACTACGGCCTCCGAAATGAATGAATTAGCTAGTTTAAGGACTCTAAGCCTGTCCGTAATGTCGTCCAGAGTAGCTGAACCAATGTTCTCTTCCAGAGACTCAATCCAGAATGCCGCTGCAGCCGTGATCGGCGCAATGCATGCAAGGGGTTGCAATATAAAACCTTGTTGAACAAACATTTTCTTAAGGTAACCCTCTAATTTTTTATCCATTGGATCTGAAAAAGCACAGCTATCCTCCACCGGGATAGTGGTACGCTTAGCTAAGGTAGAAACTGCTCCCTCCACCTTAGGGACCGTTTGCCATAAGTCCCTTGTGGTGGCGTCTATTGGAAACATTTTTCTAAATATCGGAGGGGGTGAGAACGGCACACCGGGTCTATCCCACTCCTTAGTAACAATTTCAGTAAGTCTCTTAGGTATAGGAAAAACCTCAGTACTCGTCGGTACCGCAAAATATTTATCCAACCTACACATTTTCTCTGGTATTGCAACTGTGTTACAATCATTCAGAGCCGCTAACACCTCCCCTAGTAATACACGGAGGTTTTCCAGTTTAAATTTAAAATTTGAAATATCTGAATCCAGTCTGTTTGGATCAGAACCGTCACCCACAGAATGAAGTTCTCCGTCCTCATGTTCTGCCACCTGTGACGCAGTGTCTGACATGGCCCTAATATTATCAGCGCACTCTGTTCTCACCCCAGAGTGATCACGCTTACCTCTTAGTTCTGGTAATTTAGCCAAAACCTCAGTCATAACAGTAGCCATATCCTGTAATGTGATTTGTAATGGCCGCCCAGATGTACTCGGCGCTACAATATCACGCACCTCCCTCTGAGCGGGAGATGTAGGTACTGACACGTGAGGCGAGTTAGTCGGCATAACTCTCCCCTCGTTGTTTGGTGAAATTTGTTCAATTTGTACAGATTGACTTTTATTTAAAGTAGCATCAATACAGTTAGTACATAAATTTCTATTGGGCTCCACTTTGGCATTGCAACAAATGACACAGGTATCATCCTCTGAATCAGACATGTTTAACACACTAGCAAATAAACTTGTAACTTGGAAATACAATTCAATTAGAATAATATTAAAACGTACTGTGCCTTTAAGAAGCACAGAAGATCTATGACAGTTGAAAATTAATAAATTGAAACAGTTATAGCCTCAATCCTTGTAAATAACACAACTTTAGCAAAGGTTTAATCCCATTAGCAAAGATAACAAATTCTGAAAGCAGGAAACAAATTACAGAATAAACGTTTTTTATCTCAGTCAAACTATAATTCTCACAGCTCTGCTGAGAGAAATTACCTCCCTCAAAATAAGTTTTGAAGACCCCTAAGCTCTGTAGAGATGAACCGGATCATGCAGGGAATACAATGAGTTGCTGACTGAAATATTTGATGCGTAGTAAAAGCGCCAAAAAAACGGCCCCTCCCCCTCACACACAGCAGTGAGGGAGAACAGAAACTGTCAGAAAACAGATTAAGCAACTGCCAAGTGGAAAAATAGTGCCCAAACATTTATTCACTCAGTACCTCAGTAAATGAAAACGATTTTACATTCCAGCAAAAACGTTAAACATAATCTCTAGTTATTAAACAGCTTTATGTATTTCTTACAGTGTAATTCTAGTGAAGTACCATTCCCCAGAATACTGAAGTGTAAAGTATACATACATGACATTATATCGGTATGGCAGGATTTTCTCATCAATTCCATTGTCAGAAAATAAAAACTGCTACATACCTCTATGCAGATTCATCTGCCCGCTGTCCCCTGATCTGAAGTTTACCTCTCCTCAGATGGCCGAGAAACAGCAATATGATCTTAACTACTCCGGCTAAAATCATAACAAAAACTCTGGTAGATTCTTCTTCAAACTCTGCCAGAGAGATAATAACACACTCCGGTGCTATTTTAAAATAACAAACTTTTGATTGAAGATATAAAACTAAGTATAATCACCATAGTCCTCTCACACATCCTATCTAGTCGTTGGGTGCAAGAGAATGACTGGGAGTGACGTAGAGGGGAGGAGCTATATGCAGCTCTGCTGGGTGAATCCTCTTGCACTTCCTGTTGGGGAGGAGTAATATCCCAGAAGTAATGATGACCCGTGGACTGATCACACTTAACAGAAGAAAGTATATTAATATAACTGTGTTGGTTATGCAAAACTGGGGAATGGGTAATAAAGTGATTACCTATCTTTTAAAACAATAAAAATTCTGGTGTAGACTGTCCCTTTAAAAAAACACTACAGAACAGCGCCTCAGAGAAAAACAAACGACACCAATTCCTACCTCATAAGACCTATGATGGAAAGAAACGTAAACCGAGTCTTCTCTACCGGATATAACCTGAAATCCGGACTCAGAGAACATAAATAAACCCCACAAGGATAAACTACAGTATAATCCTAATAAACCAAAGCCAGAAAAAAATAAAAATTAACCCCTTCCTATCTATGAAGGGACAAAAAACTCAGTCTCCTGCCACATGCATAAAAGTGCCTGCAAACTGGCTTAAACCCCCACTGAGGATTCTGTGCCCATTAAAAAATTGCAGAGAGCCCTTCTAATTTTCCATGACTCTGAAGTGCCAGCCTCCTAGCCCCAGAAGACAAAAAAGGCAATTACCTACACATTCAGCTGTCCGGCAGAAAGACAGATCACCCAGCATGAGAGGAAGCCATTCCTCACAGAGACCTGTGGAAACAAGAAAAATCAGAATAAATCTACTCTGGCTATCTATACAAGGGCAGCAACTTGTTAGGAAACGCAGTGATAGCCCACATCACAAGTTACTAACTGCTTTAAAGCCACCACTGCCCTACTGAAGAGACTAACGTGGAGTACAGCTACACCCAGACTTGAGAGAAAAATTAAGAGTAAACCTACTCTGGCATTTCAAAATAATAAAATCTTGATTGAAGTTCAATATTCCTCAGACACCAAAAAACTTCACCTCCTCCATGAACAGAGGCAAAGAGAATGACTGGGGGTTATGGGTAAAGGAAGTGACATATATAGCAGTTTTGCTGTGGTGCTCTTTGCCTCCTCCTGCTGGCCAGGAGTGATATTCCCACTAGTAATTTATGATTCCGTGGACTCACCATATCTTAGGAAAGAAACAAAGCAAGGACCGCCTCTCCACTTTCTAACTGCTTAAAAGCCACCACTACTCTTACTCAAGAGATTGACGTGGACACAGCTAAACCCAAATCCTTGCTTGCAGGTAAAAGTACCTGAAAAAGGAATAAATATCTTCAGACACCAACTTCACGTCCTCCATTGACAGAGGCAAAGAGAATGACTGGGGGTTATGGGTAAGAAAAGTGACACTTAAAGGGACAGTCAAGTATAAATTAAACTTTCATTATTCAGATAGGACTTTTAATTTTAATCGACTTTCCAATTTACTTTTATCATCAAATTTGCTTTTTTCTCTTGGTATTCTTAGTTTAAACTAAACATAGGTAGGCTCATATGCTAATTTCTAAGCCTTTGAGGGCTGCCTCTTATCACATGCTTTTTAAATCTCTTTTCAACACAAAGAGACAGAAAGTACACGTGGGCTATATAGATAACACTGTGTTCAGGCACAGAAAATAATTTAAGATCTAGCACAAAGCAATGCTAAATTTAAGACAATAGATAATAAACAGTCACAGTCATGTGATCAGGGGGCTGGAAGAAGGTTCCTAGATACAAGGTAATCACAAAGGTAAAAAGTACATTAATATAACTGTGTTGGTTATGCAAAACTGGGGAATGAGTAATATAGGGATTATCTATCTTTTAAAACAATAATAATTCTATGGTTGACTGTCCCTTTAACAGCTTTGATGGGGTGCTCTTTGCCTCCTCCTGCTGGACAGGAGTGAATATCCCACTAGTAATTGGAATGACGTTGTGGACTCTCCATGTCTTAGGAAAGAAAGGTGCATTACTCACAAGAGCATCTTACATTCAGGAGCTACAGCTTTACAAGCTGAAGAAGGCTAGGGGGCAGAGCCAGTCATCAAGCAATGTGTTGCTGCTTTGCAGCACTGATCCGTATTTTACTTTGTTCTTCAAACAGTGCTTCGCTGCAGCTGCACTGTGTTAAGGAAAATTTACACAGTGCAACCAGAGAACAGCACTGTTTGAAGCGAACAACCTAATGTATAGCAGCGCTAACAGTTCCTACACGTGTGCCATTCTTTTTGCAGAAATACTGCATTTTCTGCAATGACATCTCAGAGTATTATTATTATTATCGCATGTTCTGCCTTGGGGCACTGTTGTCAGCAATTAAAAAACATGACATGCTCTTCCAATATACACCATATCATTTTGCATCACACTGAACCTTTAGTTTTCTTTTAAATCTGTCACCTTGTGTGTTATGCAAAATCTTCACCTTTATGCAAGGTCAGTGTAAAACCACATACAATGTTTTGACTGTATTCATTTATATTTGTGCCTTTCCCTAAAGCAGCTCTATTCCTCCAGCTACTACCTGTTTGCTGTCACACACTGTTCTCTATTTTATATAACATCTCACTTCCCATTCTCCGTTTCATTTCGCTTTTTCCTCTTGTATTCTGTTCTTGGCACTCATGCAGATCAGCAATAAAACAGGAAGTGTCTGTGAGCTGCAGCCAAACTAAAGAGACTTAGCTGAGAAATACAAGTCAGTTTCTGCTACACTTGTCCGTGTGTGCTGAGACTGTAGTTTACCGACAGCAGCAGATATTCCTTGTCTACGTATTTACATTTGTCAGTACAACTGCAATTTAATAGTGTTTCTATCCTTAAAGCGGTAAAGATCAACAGATTACAGCAGATTATGTTGTTTTGAAAAATTGGGAATGCTAGAAAATAACATGCAAATTACCTGTGCTGAGAGAGCATCAGTTTCTTTTACATTTTTAACCAGTAAGCTATTCATGTGTTTAATATAAACATATGCATATTTTAACCCCTTCGCTTTTTTATGGGGCATTACATTTTAGGTTTAACCCATTCCGTACCGGGATTTCAGGGAAAAACTTGCCCAAAGTACTAGAGAAAGGTTAGCATTTTTGCTATAACTCTGCTTAAATAAAAATTGAGCCTTTGTCTTTTTGACTTACATATAAAAACTATATATATTTTTAAAGTAAACAACCCAAGGTTACCTAAAATATAATGCCCCATAAAATATTTAATTATGCAAAATTTAAAAACTTTGCAATTAGTTATTTATTTTAACTTCTTTTCCTCTAATTAAACCCAGAACACTGTTGAGTTTCCACTCAATCAAGAGAGGACGGAGTGCATTCTGCACAGTGATTTGTTAATATGTACAGGAACTTGTTTATATTATATCTATCTGTAATTGACCATAGCAAAGGAAGTAAGATAAACAACTCTCAAGAGGCTTTTCATGGGGTATGTCCAGGCACTACTAAACAATGCATGTGTTTCTAAAAATACTTTATTTTAAAACATTTATTTTGCATGCATGTTTTTTGCATTGCAATGAATCATCAACTTTAACTATACACATCTTAATTTTACTTAAAGGGACATTAAAAACCCACATTTTTCTTTCATGACTCAGATAGAAACAACATTTATGCTTACCTGATAAATTTATTTATTTCCAGATATGGAGAGTCCACAACGTCATCAATTACTAGTGGGGTATATCACTCCTGGCCAGCAGGAGGAGGCAAAGAGCACCACAGCAAAGCTGTTTAGTGTCACTCCCCTACCCATAATCCCCATTCATTCAACCAAAGGGAAATGGAAAAGGAATAACAAAAAGGTGAAGAGGTGGCTGAGGTTTAGTAAAAAATAACTGTCTTAATAAAGGGTGGGGTCGTGGACTGGAGTCCACAACATCATCAGTTACTAGTGGGAACCAATTCCCAAGCTAGAGGACACAGATGACTAGGGAGGGAGAACAAGACAGGCAGACCTAGACAGAAGGCACCACCGCTTGAAGAATTTGGAAAAAGTATGCAGAGAGGACCAAGTTGCAGCCTTGAAAATCTGCTCCACAGAAGCTTTATTTTTGAAAGCCCAAGAAGGGGAGACAGCCCTAGTGGAATGAGCTGTAATTCTCTTAGGAGGCTGCTGTCCAGCAGTCTCATAAGCAAAACGAATCATAATTCTCAACCAGAGGGAAAGAGAAGTAGAAGTAGCCTTCTGACCCTTACGCTTTCCTGAGAAACAAACAAACAGGGCAGAAGACTGGCGCAAATCCTTAGTCGCCTGTAGGTAGAATTTTAGAGCACGCACAACATCCGTGTGCAACAGATGATCCTTATGAGAAGAAGAATTGGGACAGAGAGAAGAAACAACAATTTCCTGATTAATATAATAATATGCGAAGAACCGCTTTATCTGCATGAAAGATAAGGCGAATCACACTGCATAGCCGAGAGTTTCAAAACTCTCCGAGCAGAAGAGATAGCAACTTAATATCTATGGAATGCATTGGCTCAAACTGAGCCTGCTGCAAAACTTTAAGAACAAGATTAAGGCTCCAAGGAGGAGCAAAAGGTTTAAACACAGGCCTGATTCTGACCAGGGCCTGACAAAAAGACTGAACATCTGGCACATCCGCCAGACGCTTGTGTAACAAAATAGATAATGCAGAAATCAGACCTTTCAGAGAACTGACTGACAACCCTTTCTCCAGACCTTCCTGGAGAAAAGACAAAATTCTAGGAATCCTGACCCTACTCAAAGAGTAGCCCTTAGATTCACACCAATAAAGGTATTTACGCCACACCTTATGGTCAATTTATAAAGTAACAGACTTGCAAGCCTGGATCATGGTCTCAATGACCAACTCCACACTTAGACAGAACTAAGCGTTCAATCTCCAAGCAGACAGCTTCAGAAACGAGATTTGGATGGAGGAATGGACCCTGAGTTAGTAGGTCCTTCCTCAGGGGCAACCTCCAAGGCGGCAGAGATGACATCTTCACTAGGTCTGCATACCAGATCCTGCGAGGCCATGCAGGAGCTATGAGAATTACTGATGCTCTCTCTTGTTTGATACAACCAATAACTTGTGGAAGGAGCGCAAATGGAGGAAACAGATATGATAGAACGAAATCCCAAGGAACCACCAGAGCCTCTATCAGAGCCGCCTGAGGATCTCTTGACCTTGAACCGTACCTTGGAAGCTTGGCGTTCTGCCAAGACGACATTAGACCCAACTCCAGCACCCCCCCATTTGAGGGTTAACCTGGAAAACACCTCTGGATGGAGAGCCCTCTCCCCGGGATGAAATGTCTGTCTGCTCAGGAAATCTGCTTCCCAGTTGTCCACTCCAGGAATGTGGATGGCAGACAGACAACAATTGTTAGCTTCCGCCCAATGAATAATCTGTGCCACCTCCTTCATGGCTAAGGAACTCTGAGTTCCTGGTGGTTGATGTAAGCCACTGGGGTGATGTTGTCCGACTGAAACCCGATAAACCGGGCTAAAGACAATTGAGGCCAAGCCATCAGAGCATTGTAAATCACTCTCAACTCCAAGATGTTTATGGAGAGAACAGACTCCTCCCGAGTCCATAGTCCCTGCGCCTTTAACGAGTCCCATACTGCTCCCCAGCCTAGCAGGCTGGCGTCCGTGGTCACAATCACCCAGGAAGGTCTCCGGAAGCATGTGCCCTGAGACAGATGGTCCTGAGAAAGCCACCACGGGAGAAAGTCTCTTGTCAACTGGTCTAGATCTATCCTCTGAGACAGATCTGAATGGTCTCCGTTCCATTGTCAGAGCATGCATAATTGCAGAGCTCTCAAATAAAATTGGGCAAAGGGAATGATGTCCATGGACGCAACCCAGACCAATTACTTCCATACATTGAACCACTGATGGACGATCAGTAGACTGAAGAGAGAGGCAAGAGGAGAGAATTTTGATTTTCTGACCTCCGTCAGAAATTTTGTCATAGATAGGTAATCTATTATGGTCCCTAAGAAAACCACCCTTGTAGCTGGAACAAGGGAACTCTTTTCCAGATTCACTTTCCAACCATGGGAACGTAGAAAAGACAACAAGATCTTTGTATGAGAGTTTGCTTGTTGAAAAGATGGCGCCTGAACCAATAGTCGTCCAGGTATGGCACCAATACAATTCCCCGAGACCTGATCACTGCTAAGAGAGCCCCCAGAACCTTTGAGAAAATTCTGGGAGCTGTGGCAAGTCCAAATGGAAGAGCCACAAACTGAAAGTGTTTGTCTAGAAAGGTGAATCTCAGGAATTTGTGATGATCCCTGTATATGGGAACATGAAGATACGCATCCTTCAGGTCTACGGTCGTCATGAACTGACCCTCTTGGACCAAAGGATGAATGGAATGAATGGTCGGTAGCATTTTGAAGGACGGTACCCTGAGAAACTTGTTGAGGAACTTTAGGTCTAAAATGGGTCGAACAATCACTCCCAGGGAGGAAAGGTCCTGAACGCAGTTCAAGAATGCCTCTCTTTTTACCTGGTCTGCAGATAATCTTGAGAGGTGGAGCCTGCCCCTGGGAGGGAAAGTTTTGAATTCTATTTTGTAACCCTGAGATACTATGTCCACAGCCCAGGGATCTGGGACATCTCATATCCATGCTTGATAAAAAGAGAAAGTCTGCCACCCACTTGAACCAATCCCGGATCGGGAGCAAACCCTTCATGCTGATTTAGACTCAGCTGCGGGTTTCTTTGATTGCTTCCCCTTATTCCAAGACTGATTGGGTTTTTAAGAAGACTTGGACAGTTCCTGCTTGGAAGTTAAAATGACTCTGACGTCCTTTATATCAATTCTTCTTGTCTTGTGGTAGAAAAGACCCATTGCCTCCCGTAATATCAGAAATTATTTCTGCTAGACCAGGTCCAAACAAAGTCTTACCCTTGTAAGGAAGCGCCAGAATGTGGGACTTAGAGGTAACATCAGCTGACCAAGATTTTAGCCACAACACCCTGCGGGCTAGGACAGAGAAGCCAGATATCTTGGTTCCCAGTGTAATAACCTGCATGGTAGCATCAGAAATAAAGGAATTAGCTAGCTGGAGAGCCCTAATACTGTCTTGGATCTCCTCCAAAGGAGTCTCCACCTGAAAGGAATCAGTCAAGGCATCAAACCAATAAGATGCCACACTTGACACAGTGGCAATACAAACTGCAGGTTGCCATTGAAGACCTTGATGAACGTACATCTTCTTCAAATAAGCCTCCAGCTTTTTGTCCATTGGATCCTTGAAAGAGCAGCTATCCTCTATAGGAATAGTTGTTCTCTTAGCTAGAGTAGAAATGGCCCCTTCTACTTTAGGCACCCTGTTCCATGAACCTTAAATGGTGTCAGCAACAGGAAACATCTTTTTAAAGACAGGAGATGGGGAAAAAGGTATCCCTGGCTTCTGCCATTCCTGTGCAATAATCTCTGAAGCACAATCTGGAACAGGAAACACTTCCACAGAGGAAGGAAATCGTAGTAATTATTAAGTTTACTATTTCTTTAGGTTGACGACAGTCGTATCAGTCTCATCCAAAGTAGCCAAAACCTCCTTTAACAATACACAAAGGTGTTCAAGATTAAATCTGAAATATACAACTTAAGCGTCAGATGAAGGGATTATACTGTCCGAATCTGAGAGTTCACCCTCAGAGGCCACCGACGTCTCCTCCTCATCAGACTTATGAGGCAGGGCAACCTGTGGAGTAGCAGATGGAACAGAAACCTTACTATCTGAATCTCTAATTTTCCTCTTGCATTTTCCCTTTAGCCTACAGTAGGCTGAGAGGAACCGCAGGGTACTGCATGTGACGGCATAGAGTCTTGGGACGTTATAGAAGAAAGCTGCAGCATTGCCTGAACAGCATCATCCTGGGAGACATTAGGCTCAACAAAAAGAAAATTTATGCTTACCTGATAAATTTATTTATTTTTTGACACGATGAGTCCACGGATCATCTAATTACTATTGGGAATATCACTCCTGCCCTGCAGGAGGTGGCAAAGAGCACCACAGCAAAGTTGTTAAATATCACCTCCCTTCCCTCCCACCCCAGCTATTCGACCGAAGTAAAGGAGAGAAAGGCAGTAACAAGGTGCAGAGGTGTCTGAAGTATATAACCAACAACCTGTCTATAGAACAGGGCGGCCGTGGACTCATTGTGTCAAAAAAGAAATAAATTTATCAGGTAAGCATAAATTTTATTTTATTTTTAATGACAAAATGAGTCCACGGATCATCTAATTACTATTGGGAATCAATACCCAAGCTAGAGTACACAGATGATAAGGGAGGGACAAGACAGGGAACCTAAATGGAAGGCCCCACTGCTTGAAGAACCTTTCTCCCAAAAGCAACCTCAGCTGAGACAAAAGTGTCAAATTTGTAGAATTTTGAAAAAGTGTGAAGAGAGGACCAATTTGCAGCCTTGCAAATCTGTTCCACAGAAGCTTCATTCTTGAATGCCCATGAGGAAGCAACAGCCCTCGTGGAATGAGCCGTAACACTCTCTGGAGGACACTGTCCAGCAGTTACATAGGCAAAACGAATAATACTCTTCAGACAAAAGGAAAGAGAAGTAACCGTAGCTTTCTGTCCCTTACAATTTCCCGAGAAAACCACAAACAAAGCAGAAGACTGATGAAAATCCTTAGTCGCCAGTAAGTAAAATTTTAAGGCACGTACCACGTCTAAATTGTGCAGAAGCCGTTCCTTCTGAGAAGGAGGATTAGGACATAAAGAAGGAACAACACTCTCCTGATTAATGTTCCTGTCAGAAACTACCTTAGGTAGAAACTTTGTACGTAAAACTACCTTATCCGAATGAAAAATAAGGTAAGGAGACTCATACTGCAATGCCAAGAGTTCTGACACTCTACGAGCAGAAGAAATAACAACAAGAAACAAAAATTTCCAAGATAACAACTTAATATCTAAGGAATGCATAGGCTCAAACGGAGCCCCTTGAAGAACCTTAAGAACTAAATTAAGACTCCAGGGAGGAGTAACTGGTTTGAACACAGGCCTGATACTGACCAAGGCCTGGCAAAAAGATTGGACATCTGGTACGTCCGCCAGACGCTTGTGTAACAAAATAGACAAGGCAGATATTTGACCCTTTAGGGAACTTACCGATAATCCTTTCTCCAAACCCTCTTGGAGAAAAGACAAAATTCTAGGAATCCTAACTCTACTCCAAGAGTAGCCCTTGGATTCACACCAATAGAGATATTTACGCCATATCTTGTATTAGTCTCCAAGGTGGATGAGAGGACATGTCCACCAGATCTGCATACCAAATCCTGCGAGGCCAAGCTGGTGTAATGAGGATCACCTAGGCCTTCTCCTGCTTGATTCGAGCAATGACCCGGGGAAGAAGAGCGAACGGAGGAAATAGGTATGCTAGGCTGAAGGTCCAAAGTACCGCCAGGGCGTCTATCAGTACCGTCTGAGGGTCCCTGGACCTCGATCTGTACCTCAGAAGCTTGGCATTCTGATGAGATGCCATGAGATCCAATTCCGGCTGACCCCATCTGAGAATCAGGCTGGAAAACACTTCTGAATGGAGCTCCCACTACCCGGGTGAAAGGTCTGCCTGCTCAGGAAGTCCGCCTCCCAGTTGTCCATCCCTGGGATGTGGATCGCCGATAGACAAGAGTGGGTTTCTGCCCACCAAAGTATTTTGGCTACCTCTTTCATTGCTAAGGAACTCTGCATTCCTCCCAGGTGATTAATTTAAGCCACTGAAGTTATGTTGTCCGACTAGAACCTGATAAACTGGGCCGAGGCTAACTGAGGCCAGAAGAGCATTGAAGATCGCTCTTAGTTCCAGAATGTTGATAGGTAGAACAGACTCTGAGTCCAAACTCCCTGAGTCTTTAGGGAGCCCCAGACTGCTTCCCATTCCAGAAGGCTGGCGTCTGTTGTCAGAGATGATCCTGAGACAACCACCATTGATGAGAATCCCTTGTCTCTTGTTTCAGTAGTATTCGTGGAGACAAATCCGCATAAACTCCGTTCCATTGACTGAGCATGTCTAGCTACAGAGATCTGAGATGGAAACAAGCGAACGAGATGATGTCCATTGCCGCTACCATCAGCCCGACTACCTCCATTCACTGAGCCACTGATGGCCGAGGAGCGGACTGAAGCGCTAGGCAAGAATCGAAAATCTTTGATTTCCTGACTTCTGTCAGAAAAATCCTCATTGATAGGGAATCTATTATGATTCCCAAGAAGGTTACCCTTGTCTTTGGAACTAAGGAGCTCTTTTCCAAATTTACCTTCCATCTGTGAGATCGCAGGAAGGATAACAATATTTCCGTGTGGGACCTTGCTTGTTGAAAGATTGGCGCCCGGACCAGGATGTGTCCAGATAGGGCGCCACTGCAATGCCCCGTAATCGAAGCACCGCCAACAGAGATCCCAGAATCTTTGAGAAAATCCTGGGAGCTGTGGCAAGACCGAAAGAAAGAGCTACGAATTGGAAGTGTTTGTCTAGAAAGGCAAACTTTAGAAACTTGTGATGATCCCTGTGAATGGGAACATGCAGGTACACGTCCTTTAAATCCACAGTTGTCATAAATTGACCCTCTTGGACCAAAGGAAGAATGGAACGGATAGTTTCCATCTTGAAGGATGGTACACTGAGGAATTTGTTTAGACTCTTGAGATCTAAAATTGGTCTGAAGGTTCCCTCTTTTTTGGGAACCACGAACAGATTGGAATAAAATCCCAGACCCCTTTCCTGCATCGGAACAGGAACTATCACTGCGAGGTCGGAAAGGTCCTGTAGACATTGTAAGAATGCCTCTCTTTTTGTCTGGTCTACAGATAATCTTGAAAGCAGAAACCATCTCGAGCCCAAGCCTGAGCGAAAAAGGAAAGTCTGCCCCCTACAAGATCCGGTCCCGGATCGGGGCATGCCCTTCATCCTGTCTTTGATTCAACAGCAGGCTTCTTGGATTGTTTTCCTTTATTCCAAGACTGATTGGGCCTCCAAGAGGGTTTGGACTGTTCCTGCTTGGAGGTGGACGCGGAAAAATTACTCTGACGTCCCTTTTGCTTGTTTCTCTTATCCTGAGGGAGAAGATGACCCTTTCCTCCCGTGATATCAGAGATTATTTCCGTCAAGCCCGGTCCAAACAAGGTCTTCACCTTGTAAGGAATCGCTAGAAGTTTAGACTTAGATGACACATCCGCAGACCAAGGTTTTAACCATAAGGCTCTGCGAGCTAAGACGGCAAAGCCTGAAATCTTTGCTCCCAGCTTGATAACCTGTTGGGAAGCATCAGTAATAAAGGAATTAGCCAACTTAAGGGCTTTTATCCTATCCTGAATTTCATCAAGGGGAGTGTCTGTCCTAATAGCATCAGACAACGCATCAAACCAGTATGCCGCCGCGCTAGTGACGGTAGCAATGCACACCGCAGGTTGCCATTGTAACCCCTGGTGTACGTACATCTTCTTGAGTAACCCCTCTAATTTTCTATCCATCGGATCCTTAAAGGCACAACTATCCTCTATGGGTATAGTAGTTCTCTTGTCCAGAGTGGAAACTGCCCCTTCCACCTTGGGTTTAGAAATACCCAATTTTTACATGTTCTTTGCAAGTTATAGGGCAATAAATACAAGTAGCACTTTGCTATTTCCAAACCACTTTTTTTTTTCAAAATTAGCGATAGTTACATTGTAACACCAATATCTGTCAGGAATCCCTGAATATCCCTTGACATGTATATATATATATTTTTTAGAAGACATCCCAAAGTATTGTTCAAGGCCTATTTTGGTATATTTCATGTCACCATTTCACTGCCAAATGCGATCAAATAAAAAAAATCGTTCACTTTTTCACAAATTTTTTCACAAACTTTAGGTTTCTCACTGAAATTATTTACAAACAATGTGTGCAATTATGGCATAAATGGTTGTAAATGCTTCTCTGGGATCCCCTTTGTTCATAAATAGCAGACATATATGGCTTTGGCGTTGCTTTTTGGTAATTAGAAGGCCGCTAAATGCCACTGCGCATCACACGTGTATTATGCCCAGCAGTGAAGGGGTTAATTAGGGAGCATGAAGGGAGCTTCTAGGGTTAATTTTAGCTTTAGTGTAGTAGACAACCCCAAGTATTGACGTAGGCCCATCTTGGTATATTTCATGTCACCATTTCATCGCCAAATGCGATCAAATAAAAACAAACGTTACATTTTTCACAATTTTCGGTTTCTCACTGAAATTATTTACAAACAACTTTTGCAAGTATGGCATAAATGGTTGTAAATGCTTCTCTGGGATCCCCTTTGTTCAGAAATAGCAGACATATATGGCTTTGACGTTGCTTTTTGGTAATTATAAGGCCGCTAAATGCCGCTGCGCACCACACATGTATTATGCCCAGCAGTGCAGGGGTTAATTAGGTAGCTTGCAGGGTTAATTTTAGCTTTAGTTTAGAGATCAGCCTCTCACCTGACACATCACACCCACTGATACCTTCCAAACAGTTCTCTTCCCTCCCCATCCCATAATTGTCCCTGCCATCTTAAGTACTGGCAGAAAGTCTGCCAGTACTAAAATAAAAGGTATATTTTTTTATATAGCATATTTACATATGCTGCTGTGTAGGATCCCCCCTAGCCCCCAACCTCCCTGATCCCCCCCCCCCCCCCAAACAGCTCTCTAACCCTCCCCTCTACCTTACTGGGAGCCATCAGTTTTGAATAAAATACATTTTTTTTTTCTTTTTTTTTCTTCTGTAGTGTAGCTCCCCCCCCCCCATAGACTAACCCCCCACCCCTTCCTAGATCCCTTAGATAATTTTTTACTGCTTTCCTCCCCCCTTTCTCCCACTTATTGATCAAAAGTTTTCTGTAGTGTAGCGGTTTCCACCCGCTCCCTCCCCGTGCACGCGCCTGCCGCCCCCTGTGCACGAGCGCGCATCTATGCAAGCCCCTGACAACCCCGCCTGCAAACATATGCCTCTTCTCATTGGTTTGCCAATGTTTTCAGCTAGTTCTCGGTAATGCAATGCTGCACCTTCAATAAAGGATACCAAGAGTATGAAGCTAAATTGATAATAGAAGTAAATTGAAAAGTGTTTAAAATGACACGCTCTTTCTCAATCAGGAAAGAACAATTTTGGGTTTGTGTCCCTTGAAGAGCACATTTTTATTTACTTCAGCCAATTATTTGATGCTTAGAACAAGGTGAGTGTTAAAGATATAGAAAAAACCTATTTAAATGTCAGATGAAATCTGCTACTTTTTAACCCCTTAACAACCAAGGACGAACAGGGTATGTCCTACAAAAACTGTTAGGGGTTTCAAGCGGTGGAAGCGATCCTGAAAAAAATACCAGCTTGTTCAAGCGGCTCTTTTTCATGCAAAGCCAATACAGTAATTAAAGCGATTATAAAGTTATGCACTTTAAGACATAGTATATACAAATAATCTTAAAAACAGTTGCCCTTTCATTCAATACATTTTTTAAAGACGGTCCCTTAGTAAAATAATTACCGTTTAGTTATGGCAAACAACCCGCCGTTCCTCCACCTGCATCTCATACTGTATTTAGTTGATTGATGACAAATCCGGCTTCATCCAATTGTTGCCTGCCTACGAGCTGGATGCCAAACTGGGCACACAATGATTGGATGAAGCCGGATTCGTCATTACTTTAAGAACCTGCATCATCTGAGCCATTCTCTGTGGAGGTGTGCCCCATGGCATGCTTGTTGCCTTACAGGAGACTGTGCCACACTCCTGGAGAGGAGCACAACTATAGGGATCTCAGATGTTTCATTTGAGGTTGGGCTCACACCTCTAGGGAGCCCATCTAGTCCTGCAATAAGTAGTGATGTTGCTACCGGGGAGCAGGTGGGGCTCCAACTACATTATGTGTGGCCCTTCTGGGTGTCCCATGCCAAAAAAGGTTAAGGAAATAGTATGGATTTGCCTTTACAATATGGCTGTCAATCCGTGTCTGAACAGAAAACCTGCCATCATATTTGTACACAAAGACTTTGCAGGTGCATATTCTCTGGTGCAAACTACCCAAGAGGGAGAATGAGTCATAATCACAAAGTAACAGCTCCTCTTTCTCTTATGTGACTGCCGGCGGCTCAGCTTCTGATGAGAGCGCTGTTATTATAGGGGCCAGTGACGTCTAGTTATGCCCCTGATCCTGGGCATGTGCAGAGTATTTCAGTCAAAACCGGGAATTTATGTTTCCAAGGACAAACACAAGAGAGCTTTAGCCCTTCCCCTGAAAAGGGCATATTACACAAACAATTTCTATCATGTATATTAAAGAACAGCAGTTAACAGCAGTTAAATAACAATAACATATCAAACCCTAGAAAGTTTTGGAAACTCATAAACAACTTACAAAATCCACCAATCCACTCCCAACCCCCCCCCCCCCCACTGTCACTGTGGACAACCATACCCTGCAACTCCCCTTAGAAGTAGCAAATGCCTTTAATAGTTATTTTGTCGGATGCTCCACCACCCTGATTGACAAACTAATAAATCACACGCATCCTGAAACTACAAATGTGGATCAGGCCCCACTAAATCAGCAAAGACCCAATATAGAGAAGTTCAATTTTAGACCTGTACCCATCAATGTCGTTAAGAAACACCTTAATAATCTAAAAATGAAAAACCAGTTTGGACCTGATCAAATTCCAGCAATGCTGTTGAAGCTCAGTGTGTCGGCAATTGCTAAACCCATCACAAGCCTAATTAACGAATCCATGGTGTCTGAATACATACCCAAACTTTGGAAAACTGCAAGAGTAGTGCCTATCCATAAAAGTGGGGAGTTAACCTTGGTTTCTAATTATCGTCCTATATCTTTGCTCCCAGTATTGTCAAAAATCTTAGAAAAATGTGTCCATACGCAACTGTGAGTATTACCAACAATCTAACTATCTGACCCCTGATCAATCAGGTTTTCGACCGAATCACTCCACTACAACTGCCCTCCTAAAAGTTTGCAACGACATCCAAACTGGCATGGAACAAGGAGACCTAACTGGAGCTATTTTCCTTGATTTTGCAAAGGCCTTTGACACAGTAGACCACAACATACTACTGCTCAAACTAAAAATCTCAGGTATTGGTGATCGTCCGCTAACCTGGTTTCGATCAAATGTATTGTATCGATCATAATATGTCTCCGTTTCTGACAGCGACTCCCTCCCTCTCCTGGTCACGTGTGGTGTTCCCCAAGGTTCCATTCTCGGCCCCCTACTATTCACATTATTTATAAATGATCTGCCTAATGTCTGCAAATCCTCAACTGTACACATGTACGCAGACGACACAGTAATCTATGCAAACAATTCCGATCTGCCGCAGCTTGAAGCAGTGCTCCAAGACCAATTCACAGAGGTAGAAAAGTGGATCTCAAAAAACAAACTCTTCCTAAACACTGACAAAACTGTCACAATGATCTTTGGAACAGGACCTAAATTACACAAATTACAAAATTCCCATCTACGCATAAAAACAAAATCCAATTGCACGCTGACCGCAGTCCACTCTTTCAAATACTTAGGTATGTTGTTAGACCCCAATCTATCTTTTGGCCTCCACATAGAAAAAGTTGCATCTAAACTTTATCCAAAACTAGGTGCCCTGTACAGAAACAAATCCTGCCTCAGCCCTATAGTAAAGGAAAAGATTGTACAGCAAATGCTGATGCCTATCATGGATTACGGGGACGTAGTTTATGCACCTGCACCGCAAACTCACCTTAATAAACTTAATACACTGTATAACTCATTCTGCCACTTTGTGCTACAATGTAACTACAGGACCCACCATTGTGACATGCTAAAAGAACTAAACTGGCTGTCGCTGGAATCCAGACGCTCCCTCCATCTTTCCTGCCTTGTGTTTAAGAGCCTTTCTGGGAAGCTCCCACCCTACCTGAGCAGAATGCTCTCCCCGGCTATTCCCACCTCCTATAACCTCCGATCCAATACCAGCACATTATTTAGTTTGCCTCAATACAAAAAGAAAGCAGCTCGATCCTTCTTTTCCTACAGAGCACCACAATTATGGAATGACCTCCCGCACACTTTCAAACCTTCCCCAAGCCTAATATCCTTTAAGAGATCCCTCTCTACATATCTCAAAACAGAATGCACCTGTCATGGTTGATTAAATATTTCCTACCTGTTCTATGTTAAATTTTTTGCATATATTGTGTATTATTATTGTTTTTGTATTTTATTGTACCCTAATGTATCAATGCAATGTTTTGTGGACCCAGGACATACTTGAAAACGAGAGAAATCTCAATGTATCCTTCCTGGTAAAATATTTTATAAAATAAATAAAATAAAATATGTTACAAGAGTTTATTGCATGAAAACGGTTTAAGCAAACGCTGATTACATTTAAAGTGAAACTAACTAATAGGAAGTGCATGATTGTGTACAACCGAGTACCAGAAGTCTGCTGCTCACTGGCTAATAGGGACAATTCCCAATAATAATAAAAAAGTACTGTAATGTCCTTTGAAACATTCTCTTTCAGAAAGAGCCACCATCTGACTGACAACATTGTCTGTGGAGAACACTACAGAGTAAATGTTTGTGCATTACACCCCTTTAAGCAGTGAACAAAACACAGAAGAGAAAGATGGCTCAAACTTTATCGCTGGTCTTACTTCTACACCAGCAAGTAAGGGACATTAAAGTGAAAAAAAGCTTTAATATGTTAGAGCATGTTATTATCGCACTGTTGCTTATGTATAACTATGGGTCTATTACAATCCTTCAGAAACATGCAGTTTGTATAAAGCATTGTCACCAGCCTCTATGTGTTTAACTCATTGAAAGGTCAATGAGTACAACCGAGTACCAGAAGTCTGCTGCTCACTGGCTAATAGGGACAATTCCCAATAATAATAAAAAAGTACTGTAATGTCCTTTGAAACATTCTCTTTCAGAAATAGCCACCATCTGACTGACAACATTGTCTGTGGAGAACACTACAGAGTAAATGTTTGTGCATTACACCCCTTTAAGCAGTGAACAAAACACAGAAGAGAAAGATGGCTCAAACTTTATCGCTGGTCTTACTTCTACACCAGCAAGTAAGGGACATTAAAGTGAAAAAAAGCTTTAATATGTTAGAGCATGTTATTATCGCACTGTTGCTTATGTATAACTATGGGTCTATTACAATCCTTCAGAAACATGCAGTTTGTATAAAGCATTGTCACCAGCCTCTATGTGTTTAACTCATTGAAAGGTCCAGAGAAGGAAGGCACTACTGGGAGCTAGCTAAACACCAAGGTATGCTGTTTAACAAAGGACACCAAAAGAACTAAGTAAATTATCTAATAGAAATACACTGGAAAGTTGTTTTAAATTCTAAGTTCTATGTAACCCATTAAAGTTTTATTTTGACCTTAATGTCCCTTTAAAACAGCATGGGTTTGGAGTGCTGTGTTAAAAGGAAATTCAATTAAAAGCAAATCAACATTAATACTTTGTTTCATTTTCAATAGAACATTCTTTGCAACAAACTTGTATTAGCAAAAAATGCTTCAAGCAAAAGCTATTTATATTTCAGTGACAGTTTTTATTGTGCACAGAGCATTTGTGTCATCACCAGCCCTGAGCAGATGTGACATTAGAATGGCTGAAACAGCAATTACTTTTACTAAAAGCATTTTCACTATTAAACTTGCAATGTCAACATTTCTTCTATCAAAATTAAAATACATTTACGTGTATTTAACCTCTTAAGGACATATGACGGAATTTTTCCGTCATAAAACAATTGAGCAAACAGAAAGCTGTGTCCTTAAAGGGTTAAATTCCGACTAGACTGTCCCTTTGAATTGAAATATCTTTCTATGTCCCTTTAAAGGGATATTAAACTGCAGGACACGTGCAATGCTTCTCATGCCTGCAGCGCTCTTCAGAGCGGTTCTCTAATTCTAATGCCTTTTTGGTGCTGGTCGCGTCAAAAAATTAAACAAAATACACCCTGATGGTGCCGCTGAGCAACGCTGATTACAATGACTCAAGAAGCATGGTAAAAAATAAAGCCTATGACCACAATGCCAGAATAAAATAACGTCACATTGAGGTAAAAGGAAATGGCACTGAAATATGAAGCAAAAAATAAAAGGTAAACAAACCTGTGTTTTTGTTTTTTTACAGCTATACTGTGAACAGAGTGGGAGCTTTACATTATTGCATAGGCTACACTGCTCTTTATTATTAATGGGGCCTTTTTTATATTTGTAACTTTAAACTGTGTATAAAAAAAAGGATAAAATGTAACCCTCCCACTCTGTATCGTGTGAGTTAACTCAAAAACCACAACAAAGCTGTGAAAAAGCCAGCAAGCTCACTGATCTGTGAATGTTTACTAATTCTGTGCAAGAATATGCGAGCCCCAGGATGGCAGCACAGAATGCAGAGCATTGCTAACTGGGACCTGTGAAGGGTTACGATAAGAGAGAGAAATGCAGGCATAGCAGTAAAAACAATAGCATGGTGATTAGTAACTATTGTGTAGAAGTTTATTTCTTCCACACATTAAATGTCCCTTTAAAATGTCATGTGTAAAATTTGGAACATTTTTGTTAACCACTTAAGCTGAGCTAAACCTATGCTAAACATTTCAATTGGAAACTATAAAGAGTTACATAATATTACAGTTTTTTTTAACAATATCTTTCAAACAAGGCGGTTATCGAAGGCGCTCAATTAGAATAGATAAACCACATTTCTGGTGCATTTCTCCTATCTGTTAGAGATAACAAATATAATTTACAAAATCATGCCAAAAAAACTTAAATTATGCTTACCTGATAATTTTCTTTTCTTCTGACGGGAAGAGTCCACAGCTGCATTCATTACTTTTGGGAATTCAGAACCTGGCCACCAGGAGAAGGCAAAGACACCCCAGTCAAAGGCTTAAATACCTCCCCCACTTCCCTCATCCCCCAGTCATTTTGCCAAGGGAGCAAGGAACAGTAGGAGAAATATCATGGTGAAAAAGGTGCCAGAAGAAGAAACTAAACAGCTGCCACATCGATAAACACGGGCGGGGAGCTATGGACTTTTCCCGTCAAAAGAAAAAATTATCAGGCAAGCAATTTGTCTTCTTAAACGCGAAGAATCCACAGCTGCATTCATTACTTTAGGGGAAACAATACCCAAGCTATAGAGGACACACTGAATGCAAACAAAGGGCGGGTACAGAAGGTGGCTCCTTCGAAGGGCACCACAGCCGTGCTTGAGACCACTCAAAATCCTTAGATTCCACTGAGCACAATGCCTCCGAGGAGCCAAGTCCCGCAAGGCTCCCAAATTGCACAAACTTATCCAAAGGAAAGGCACCTCCACCTACCGCCGAAGAGAAGAACGGAGTATCCAAAGGACCAACGGTCCAAGACAAGCGAAACAAAGGTGGTTGCAGGACAACCACCCAAGGAAAAGAACTTTCTAAGAAGTCCCTCTCCCAAGAGACATTCCCAACCTATGAGAGAGCGATCGCGAGGAAGAACCAATCCAACCTCAGATCCTCTGACACAGCACCATATAACTAATGGTGCTCCAAGGAAACCACAAACTCCCCACTGAACCCTAGTCTAAAACTAGCTATATATTGGTAGGAAACCCGTATCAGGACCGAAGGATAACCCCGAGCCCACCAACAGGATGGAAAACTAACTGTCCCAAGGAAAAAGAGCTCACTGTGAAACACAGAACACAACTGACAGAACTTGCGAGTTCAAGCTCCCGGGCAGCAAGCTGACCCTAAGTCCTCAAGGGACCCCATCCCACAGAGAGTGCCGAATTATCGACAGAACACCTGCCAGGATCCAGCCCCCAGAGACATCCAACACCAGCAGCAATGCAAGCAGTGGAGAAAGGAACACCCGTGAACCCCCCCCCCAGAGAGGACAGTAGGGTCAAAAGCAAGTACATGGTCAGACTCAAGAGAGCAAACAGATCTCCAACCTCCCCTCCAAGGAAAGGCCCAAACCAAAAAAGGGGCTGGTAACACCCGCCTCAAGAAGAGAGGAGGTCCTAAGAGGAACTAACCCATTGAAGAACCACTCTGAGCAATTACTAGCAACTGCAACAATATAAGGCTTGCGAGCACACATACCAAGTGCAAGTTGAAGCCACTGAATTCAAAACGCAAACCTTCTGCTTGCTAGACAGCAAAGGCTAAACATCCGGCTACTACAGCTGGCTCTATGTGCTCAAATTCCTCTAAGAAGGAACACTCCCAAAAGGGGAGATAGGGCACAGACTAGTACCAAAGCCAGCCCCCCCTGACATCCCATCCGCAAGGAGGGGAGCATCATCCATGGAACCACTTCCCCAGTCATTGGCAAAGTGAAGAGACCATAGAGAATGGTAAAACACTACCATTGAGTAATAACCTAATGGTCAGTACTACCAGCTCAGTTGAGACAAACAACCTCGAGCCCACCTTAATGCAAAAGTTGCCCCTGGCAACAACCGCAGATCCACCTGAAAGGCAGCAAACTAACCTTCAGGCCGATACCAAATCTCCCATGAGAGATAAAACCAACCCTCCTAAGGGAAAAGCGGACATTCTAAACCCTAAAGCTTGAAACTGAATCGCCCAGGACCAAGTGCAGTGACCCGGACCCCAAAAACTCAGACAAGAGTTTTATTACAAGGAACTGCATTCCTGCCTGTTACTACAGAGTTCCAGTCTACAGTATATGCAAGTATCCTGCCTGTTATTAAAAAGATCTGCATTCCTGCCTGTTATTACAGAGTTCCAGTCTACAGCATATGCAAGTATCCTGCCTTTTATTACAAGGAGCTGCATTCCTGCCTGTTATTACAGAGTTCCAGTCTACAGCATATGCAAGTATCCTGCCTGTTATTACAAAGACCTGCATTCCTGCCTGATACTACAGAGTTCCAGTCTACAGCCTATAGACTTTGCCTTATCTAATTTGCATATCTCTGCATTTCTAATTATCCTATCAATAAAACCATCACCTTTATTTCCTAAAACCTTGTACCTGTTTATTATGCCAAAACGTAAAGACTCACACAGACAAAACACAACTTCAACCCCAGAACCTGACACCTCTGCACAACAGCTCCCAACTCCTGAACCTGTCTGTTACTACAGAGTTACCAGTCTACAGCCAATAGTTACCAGTCTACAGCCTATGCAAGTATCCTGCCTGTTATTACAAGGATCTGCATTCCTGCCTGTTACTACAGAGTTCCAGGTTACAGCATATGCAAGTATCCTGCCTGTTATTACAAAGATCTGCATTCCTGCCTGTTATTACAGAGTTCCAGTCTACAGCATATGCAAGTATCCTGCCTGTTATTACAAAGATCTGCATTCCTGCCTGTTATTACAGAGTTCCAGTCTACAGCATATGCAAGTATCCTGCCTGTTATTACAAAGATCTGCATTCCTGCCTGATACTACAGAGTTCCAGTCTACAGCCTATAGACTTTGCCTAATCTAATTTGCATATATCTGCATTTCTAATTATCCTATCAATAAAACCATCACCTTTATTTCCTAAAACCTTGTACCTGTTTTATTATGCCAAAAAGGAAAGAAAGACTCACGCAGACAAAACACAACTTCAACCCCAGAACCTGACATCTCTGCACAACAGCTCAAAACTCCTGAACCTGGAACCTTGCAGAGTATGAAACATGTATTGTTGTATCCAGTGATAGGAGCAGTGCATTTTATCTCTTTACAGAATCCAGCTGGAAAAGCTCTGCATTTTATACTGGTGCCACCATCTTGTAGCTCACGTATTGTTGTATCCTGTGATAGGAGCAGTGCACTTTATCTCATTATAGAATACAGCTGGTAAAGATCTGCATTTTATACTGGTGCCGCCATCTTGTAGCTCATGTATTCTTGTATCCTGTGATAGGAGCAGTGCACTTTATCTCATTATAGAATACAGCTGGTAAAGATCTGCATTTTATACTGGTGCCACCATCTTGTAGCTCACGTATTGTTGTATCATGTGATAGGAGCAGTGCCCTTTATCTCATTACAGAATCCAGCTGGTAAAGCTCTGCATTTTATACTGGTGCCACCATCTTGTAGCTCATGTATTGTTGTATCCTGTGATAGGAGCAGTGCACTTTATCTCATTACAGAATCCAGCAGGAATAAAGCTCTGATTTTATACTGGTGCCGCCATCTTGTAGCTCATGTATTGTTGCATCATGTAGTGCAGTGCACTTTATCTCATTACAGAATCCAGATGGTAAACTCTGCATTTTATACTGGTGCTGCCATCTTGTACCTCATGTATTGTTGTATCTTGTGATAGGAGCAGTGCAGTTTATCTAAATACAGAATCCAGTTGGTAAAGCTCTGCATTTTATACTGGTGCCGCCATCTTTTAGCTGTGTATTGTTATATCATGTGATAGGAGCAGTGCACTTTATCTCATTACAGAATCCAGCTGGTAAAGCTCTGCATTTTATACTGGTACCGCCATCTTGTAGCTGTGTATTGTTGTATCCTGTGATAGGAGCAGTGCACTTTATCTCATTACAGAATCCAGCTGGTAAAGCTCTGCATTTTATACTGGTGCCACCATCTTGTAGCTCATGTATTGTTGTATCCTGTGATAGGAGCAGTGCACTTTATCTCATTACAGAATCCAGCTGGTAAAGCTCTGCATTTTTTATAATTATCTGTAATGAGATACAATGCACTGCAGCTGGTAAAGCTCTGCATTTTATGCTGGTGCCGCCATCTTGTAGCTCACGTATTGTATCATGTGATAGGAGCAGTGCACTTTATCTCATTACAGAATCCAACTGGTAAAGCTCTGCATTTTATACTGGTGCTGCCATCTTGTAGCTCATGTATTGTTGTATCAAGTAATAGGAACAGTGCACTTTATCTCATTACAGAATCCAGCTGGTAAAGCCCTGTATTTTATACTGGTGACGCCATCTTGTAGCTGCGTATTGTTGTATCCTGCGATAGGAACAGTGCACTTTATCTCATTACAGTGTCGAGCTGGTAAAGCTCAGCCTTTTTTTTACTGGTGCCGCCATCTTGTACCTCATGTATTGTTGTATCCTGCGATAGGAACAGTGCACTTTATCTCATTACAGAATCCAGCTGGTAAAGCTCTGCATTTTATACTGGTGCCACCATATTGTAGCTGCGTGTTGTTGTATCCTGTGATAGGAGCAGTGCACTTTATCTCATTACAGAATCCAGCTGGTAAAGCTGTGCATTTTATACTGGTGCCACCATCTTGTAGCTGCGTGTTGTTGTATCCTGTGATAGGAGCAGTGCACTTTATCTCATTACAGAATCCAGCTGGTAAAGGTCTGCATTTTATATTGGTGACACCATCTTGTAGCTGCGTATTGTTGCATCCTGTGATAGGAGCAGTGCACTTTATCTCATTACAGAATCCAGCTGGTAAAGCTGTGCATTTTATACTGGTGCCACCATCTTGTAGCTGCGTATTGTTGTATCCTGTGATAGGAACAGTGCACTTTATCTCATTACAGTGTCAAGGTGGTAAAGCTCTGCATTCTGCTCATATATTGTTGTATCATGTGATAGGAACAGTGCACTTTATCTCATTACAGTGTCGAGCTCGTAAAGCTCTGCATTTTATACTGGTGCCACCATCTTGTAGCTCATGTATTATTGTATCCTGTGATAGCAGCAGTGCACTTTATCTCATAAAATCCAGCTGAAGTACATCTCAACACAACAACAAAGCACTGCTAATAATGCATAAATATGTAAAAACAGGTAAGTGACCCTGCTTTAACCTAGGTCTGATTTTATTTATTACCCCAGCTGTTACAATAGGTAGATGTTAGCAGGTGCACATAGGAATGTTTGCTCACGATACTGTACCCTGAACATCTCCCACCATGTCTGGCTTAGTCTTTGCACTTGTGCAAAATGACTGATAGTGTTCCCTTGATGCCAATGAGGCCTATTTAGCAAGCCGTCAACCGCAAACACGCTGGATTTCCGCAATGTGTAATTGTGGCAAGCCTGATTCGCCTTATTTATCAATGCCTACAGACCGGCAAAAGTAGAAATCTGTGACGTAACATAGATCCGCCGGTCTCAGTCCAACACAGATCGATGCTTACGTCACTACAGATGTCCTGAATGCAAATTCGCCACTATCTGACTACTTTTGCTAGTTATCGAATATCTACCAGGTACGCGCGCCACTATTCCGGCCCAGTGTACCTGGTTTTCAATCCGCCGCCCTAGAGGCGGCGGATGCCATAGGACTCAATGGGAGTCTGAAAGCAGCAAAAGCTCATCTTCGCTGCTGCCCGATATCCCATTGATTCCTATGGGAGAATAAAAGTTATGTTTACACCTAACACCCTAACATGTACCCCAAGTCTAAACACCTCTAATCTGCCTCCCCCTACACCGCCGCCACCTACATTATACTTATTAACCCCTAATCTGCCGCTCTCTACACCGCTGCCACCTACATGAAGTTATTAACCCCTATTCCGCCGCTCCCGGACCCCACCGCAACTAAATAAATCTAATAACCCCTAAACCCCTGGCCTCCCACATCACTAGCACTTACTAAACCTATTAACCCCATAAACCGCCAGCCCCCCACATCGCCATAAACTATATTAAACTATTAACCCCTAAACCTAACAACCCGCTAACTTTATATGAAATATTAACTCATCCCTATCTTAAAATAAATGTAAACTTACCTTTAGATTTAAATTAAACTATATTAAACTACTAATTAATCTACCCTAACTATTAGACTAAAATTACATTTAACTATATTAAACTAATAATTAATCTACCCTAACTATTAGACTAAATTACATTAAACTACAAATTAAATTAACTATATTATATATTTAAACACCTAACCCTACTCAAATAGTTTAAATATACACTAAAAAATTACTAAGTTACAAAAAATAACAAACACTAAGTTACAAAAAAAAATAAAAAAATTATCAAAGATTTAAACTAATTACACCTAATCTAAAGGCCCTATGAAAATAAAAAAGCCCCCCCAAAATAAAAAACCCTAACCTACAATAAACTACAAATAGCCCTTAAAAGGGCCTTTTGTGGGGCATTGCCCCAAAGAAATCAGCTTTTTTACCTGTAAATAAAAAATACAAATACCCCCCCCAACAGTAAAACCCACCACCCACACAACCAATCCGCCCAAATAAAAACCTAACTAAAAAAACCTAAGCTCCCCGTTGCCCTGAAAAGGGCATTTGGATGGGCATTGCCCTTAAAAGGGCATTTAGTTCTATTGCAGCCCAAACCCTAATCTAAAACTAAAACCCACCCAATAAACCCTTAAAAAATCCTAACACTAACCCCTGAAGATTCACTTACAGTTTTGAAGATCCGACATCCATCCTCCAAGAAGCCGGCAGAAGTCTTCATCCAAGTGGCCAAAGTCTTCATCCAAGCCCGCAGAAGTCTTCACCCAGACGGCATCTTCTATCTTCATCCACCCGGCGCAGAGCGGCTCCATCTTCAAGACATCTGACATCTTCTTCCCGAATGAAGGTTCCTTTAAATGACGTCATCCAAGATGGCGTCCCTTAGATTCCGATTGGCTGATAGAATTCTATCAGCCAATCGGAATTAAGGTTGAAAAAATCATATTGGCTGTGAATCTAAGGGACCCCATCTTGGATGACGTCATTTAAAGGAACCTTCATTCGGGAAGAAGACGTTGAACGAAGAGGATGCTCCGCGTCGGTTATCTTGAAGATGGAGCCGCTCTGCGCCGGATGGATGAAGATAGAAGATGCCGTCTGCGTGAAGACTTCTGCGGGCTTGGATGAAGACTTCGGCCACTTGGATGAAGACTTCTCCCTGCTTCTTGGACGATGGATGTTGGATCTTCAAAACTGTAAGTGAATCTTCAGGGGTTAGTGTTAGGATTTTTTAAGGGTTTATTGGGTGGGTTTTAGTTTTAGATTAGGGTTTGGGCTTCAATAGAGCTAAATGCCCTTTTAAGGGCAATGCCCATCCAAATGCCCTTTTCAGGGCAATGGGGAGCTTAGGTTTTTTTAGTTATGTTTTTATTTGGGGGGTTGGTTGTGTGAGTGGTGGGTTTTAATGTTGGGGGGTATTTGTATTTTTTATTTACAAGGTAAAAGAGCTGATTTCTTTGGGGAATGCCCCACAAAAGGCCATTTTAAGGGCTATTTGTAGTTTATTGTAGGTTAGGTTTTTTTTTTATTTGGGGGGGGGACTTTTTTATTTTCATAGGGCACTTAGATTAGGTGTAATTAGTTTAAATCTTTGATAATTTATTTTTTATTTTTTGTAACTTAGTGTTTGTTATTTTTTGTAACTTAGTACTTTTTTAGTGTATATTTAAACTATTTGAGTAGGGTTAGGTGTTTAACTATATAATATAGTTAATTTAATTTGTATTTTAATGTAATTTTAGTATAAAAGTTAGGGTAGATTATTAATTTAATATAGTTTAATGTAATTTTAGTCTAATAGGTTTGGTTAATTATTAGTTTAATATAAATCTAAAGGTAAGTTTAAATTTATTATAAGATAGGGATGAGTTAATATTTAATGTACACTTAGCGGGTTGTTAGGTTTAGGGGTTAATAGGTTAATTTAATTTATGGCAATGTGGGGGGCTGGCGGTTTAGGGGTTAATAACAATGTAGGTGGCGGCAGATTAGGGGTTAATAACATAATGTAGGTGGCAGCGGTGTAGGGGGCGGCAGATTAGGGGTTAAGAACATAATGTAGGTGGCGGAGGGGTCCGGGAGCGGCAGGATAGGGGTTAATAAGTTTATTAGAGTTGCGGTGGGCTCCGGGAGCGGCGGTTTAGGGGTTAATAACTTTATTTAGTTGAGGCAGGGTTGGGTAGCGGCGGGATAGGGGTTAAACAGTTTAGTATAGTGGCGGTGTTTAGTGACAGTATACAAATAAAGCTGGGAAAAAGCCGAAGAGCAGCGAGATTGATGACTGTTAGTTAACAACAGTCTGCTGCTCATCGCCCTGTACTTGGTGCGCGGCTTTTTGACAGCTTTTTTGTTAAATATGGAGAGCGTATTATGGTCCGCGGCAGCGATGTTAGGCGATGTCAGGCGAGCGTATTGGTGCCGTCGAATCCAGCACAGTTGACGGCTTGATAAATAGGCCTCAATGTCTGTTGACATGTAAACATATAAAGTAATGGGCACACTCCTGGTTCACCCTATTGCAAGAGAGAACTAAAGCTGCTGTATGTATGTTGGCTATACTGGCACTGACAATTTTATCACCCCTAAAATCCTTTTCAGTGTCTATGCCATACTGCCCCCCACCTCAACTCAAGGCAAAAGTTAGTATCCAATAAAAATGTAAGAAATGTTTATACCAATACATTTGTCATTTTTTGCTTGTATTGGTCTGTGAGGTATGATGTGCTTGCTGTTACTAGTAGTAAACAATGAATCACCAGATCATAGCAAGTTCACCTCAATGTGCCATAAAAGTGCACTATTGCATATAATTACTCGCCTCCTAGGTATTAGAGACTCAGGAGGACTGTGTCAGGAGGATAGTGAACAGGATTGTGAGTGTGTTTAGGCAGGGCTAAGGGAAATTCTGCAATTCGAGATATATGGCTCTCAGAGGGACAGCAGGAACAAGCTCAGAATTCAGTACTATCCCTCTAAAAATAGGGACTGTTGTGAGGTCTGTAACCAAGACTGCCATCAGGGGGCGACAGGGGTGACTCCTGTCAGGGGCCCAATGGGCCAGGGGGGCCCCATGAGGCAAGAACTTAAAAAAATATATATATATTGGCAGCCACCAGTGGGTACTACAGCAGAGTGCTAATTGAGCATGGGAAATGTTATTACAAGGAGCAAAGTATTAGCATTTGAGAGGATTTCTGAGTGTGCACTAAACCACTATGTACAGTGTGAGACAGACTTGGTACTTTGTTTGTACAGTGTGTGCCTGAGTAAGACGGCAGATCACTTTCATTTGCAGAGGAGGTAGGACTTACTTAGCAAATGTTTTTTATTTCTTTGTTCAATTTCGACATGTAACTTCAGTGTGGTAGTAGTTGTATGGTGGGGCCAGGGGTCCATAAAAACACATTTTTTTAGCAGCAGTATTTATGGTTATTTGACAATGCTGTAGAAATTCTATATTTAAAACCATGCAGAAATGTTTCCTCCTCAATACACAAATGGTAGGTGCCCTTTTGGCAGATAAGCATTTTATATTATATTCCAGTTTACTGCCCCTTATGCAAGGACTTTCCCGATGCAAGGAGGCATTTTATCTAAGATTTTTACATCTGCACATAAAATGTTATACTCTCAGACTAAGATTGCTCAGTGTTTGAAATGAGACAGGTTAACTTAAAACTGTTCAGTTTACACTACAGCTGACTTAATTTTGAAATACATATCAACAAGCCTAAATCCTGCATTTAACCAGATTTAGGCAGCATTTTCAAAATCCATAAGTACAGCTTATGTCAACCTTTTAAAAGTACTTTTCTTCATCTAGCCATCTACCCAGATCATTAAAGGGACACTGTACTCAAAAATTTTCTTTCGTGATTCACATAGAGCATGCATTTTTAAGCAACTTTCTAATTTACTCCTATTATCAAATTTTCTTCATTCTCTTGGTATGTTTATTTGAAAAGCAAGAATGTAAGTTTAGATGCCAGCCCATTTTTGGTGAACAACCTGGGTTGTCCTTGCTGATTGGTCAGCACCAATAAACAAGTGCTGTCCATGGTCCTGAAGCAAACATTTGCTGGCTCCTTAGCTGAGATGCCTTCTTTTTCAAATAAAGATAGCAAGAGAATGAATTAAAATTGATAATAGAAGTAAATTAGAAAATTGCTTAAAATTGTATGCTCTATCTGAATCATGAAAGAAAAAATTTGGGTTCAGTGTCCCTTTAATGTACAATTTTGAATTCACAGAATTATTTTTGTTTGCACATTTACAAATATGATTCTTTAAAAAGTGATCTCTTAATTTCTGCAATTTTTTTTATCATGTATGTCACACACTGTTGATTTAGGGGATGCAAGGTGTATAAATGTTTCCTCCTGTGAGTGTTTCTGTGGGTGTCTGTGTTTATGTCTTTGTGCTTTGGTTTGTGTCTCTATGAGTGTGTATGTATTTTTTTCTGTGGGTCTCTCTGTGAGGGTGGGTGTGTATGTCTTTGTGCATTTTCTGTGGATGTCTGTAAGGGTGTGTGCATATGTCTGAGCTTTTTCTATGGGTGTCTCTGTGAGGGTGTGTGTATGTTTGTCTTTGTGTATTTTCTCTGGATGCCTCTGTGAGGGTGTGTGTGTATGTCTGTGTTTTCTGTGGATGTCTCTGTGAGGGTGTGTGTGTGTGTGCGCATGTATGTATGTCTGTGTTTTGTGAGGGTGTGTGTATGTCTTTGTGTGTTTTCTGTGGATGTCTCAGTGAGGGTGTGTGTATGTATGTATTTCTGTGTTTTATGTGGTTGTCTATCTGAGTGTGTATGTCTTTGTGTGTTTTCTGAGGCTGTCTCTGTCGGTGTTTCCTTGGGTGTATGTGCAAGTTTGAGTTTGTGTGTGTGTGTGTGTGTCCATTGTCTGTTCCTTTTAAGGACATTTTGACCTTACTACTGATTATTCACATCTTTCCACAGACTTTGAGACTAACGAGACCTTTCCGGAACTCGCCAATGCACCATTTAACCTTTAAATTATTGTTTAGGCAGTTCAGGGTCCTTCCTTTCAGCCACTGCATGCTGTTGTCATCATTTAGTTGGCATCTTCCTTTACAAAAAGATCATCAGAACTCCATATTTTGTTTTCTAAATCTCCTTTTTTTTTTTTTACAAAACTGTAGTTTACCTCATTACTTGTCAGGTCAATGTAAACAAGTGATGAGCGTCTGTTTGGGTGTCTGTGTCTGAGTGTGTTTCTTTGCGTGTCTGCTAGAGTGTCTATATCTAAATCCTTATGTGTGAGTGTGTGTGTTTCTGTGTATGAGTGTGTGTGTATGTTACTACCTTTACAACATTTGCAAGTTTAAATAGACACTTAAGAATAAAGCGCATATACGTTTTAGTCACTTGGTCAAAATTGCACATGTCAAAGGAGGGGGGGGGGGGTGCCCTGATCAATGGTTAAGTCAGGATCTCCAAAATTTCTAGTGGCGGCCCTGTTTGTAACTATATATTTAATAACTGCTAAAGGTTTAAACACACAGTTAAAGTCAGCTCCAGATGAGCAGTGCATTACTGGAAGCTAGCTGATGAGCCAATGACAAGCGGCAGCATATGTGTGTAGTAACCACCAGTTAGCTCCCAGTAGTGTATTACTGCTCCTCAGCCTACCTAGGTGTGCTTTTTAACAAAGGATACCAGAATTTTGAAGTACATTTGTAGATGCTAATTAAAACATCTCTTAAAAATTGCATGCTCTATCCAATCCATGAAAGCTTAAAGGGACATGAAATCCAAGTTTTTTTATTTTGTGATTGAAATAGAGCAACAATTTTAAACAACTTTCTAATTTACGTCTATTCTTCACTTTTCTTTTACTCTTATTATCTTTTGTTGAAAAGCAGGGAGGTAAGCTCAGGAGCGTGCACATGTGTGGAGCACTATATGGCAGCAGTTTTGCAAGAATGTTATCCCAGAGCACTAGATAGCAGCATTATTTCCTGCCATGTAGTACCCCAGACACCTACGTAGGTATCTCTACAACAAAGAATACCATGAAAACAAATATACTTTGATACTAGAAGTAAAGCATGCTCTGTCTGAATAACAAAATAAAAATGTTGGGTTTCATATCCCTTTAAAGGGCCATAATACCCAAATGTTTAAACAGTTGAAAGTGATGCAGCATAGCTGTAAAAAGCTGATTAGAAAATATCACCTGAACATCTCTATGTAAAAAAGAAATATATTTTACCTCAAAGTTCCTCAGTAGCCACCTCCCATTGTAAAGGATTTCTAAGCAGCATTTTAGTGTGTTTGTCCTGGGACATTTGAAGGGACTAGCATCGTGCACTCTCATATTATTTCACCAATCAGGTAAAGGAAGCTTACTATGAAATCTCATGAGAGTTAAGTCAAATCTCATGAGATCACAGTAAGAGTTCATGACCTCAGCACTGCTGATGCTGATTGGCTGATGTTCATTTCTTCATTTTTTTAAATTTGTTTACCTGCAGCTGGGAGCAGCTGAGTATAACTTTTTACACAGAACTTACTCTGCTGAGCTGAGGAGATTGTGAGGTAAAATATCTTCCTTTTTTACATAGAGATGCTCAGGTGATATTTTCCTGTCAGCTTTTTACAGTTATACTGCATCAGTTTCAAGTGATTTAGCATATGAGTATTATGTCCCTTTAAGTCTGGATGGTTAAATAGCCCTTAGCTAGCATGCAACTGTATAATATAATGATATTTTCACAAAGTAAATTGAGGCACTAGCATGTTGCAGTTGCACAATACTTCCATTCCCCTATGAGTTTTACCCTTGCACCCAGGGATTCTTGTCCTGCCGCTAGTCTGACACAGCAATTACGCAATAAATTGACTTCCTTTTTTCAAAGTTGTAAATGCTGATCTATGTACTTCACAATTTAAACAACTAAACAAGAATAATATTACTCTATCTGCCTCTTTAGCAGCTAAACAGGTATTTCTAATATACATTTAAAGAGATACAAAACACTTTGTCTAAAAATGCAATATGTGTGGCCAGACTTCCAAACACCACTTCACCAATTGTTATATAGTGTAGTCTATAGAGATAGTTCCTAATTGATCTCAAGTAGAATATATCTTACTTTATCAGTACTCAAAATATTACACACACACACACATATATATAAAGCGCATTTATTATTATCATTATGTTTAAGCAAAATATAATTTTTTAAATAAAATAATCTTAAAATAAATTCAATAAATTAACTATAACTAAAATGGAAGCACTCCCGGTCTCTACAAACAAAAGGAGAGCTGAGATGGAAGTGGATCCATTCTCAGATGAAGTGGGCATAGGACCCATGAAACGTGTAAGATATTGCGATAACGAGTGATGTCACTTCCGGTTTTTCGCATTTGGATTCACTTCCGGTTTCACTGAAACCAAACACGCTGGCGTGTTTTTTTTGGCTCCTCAATTTTATACACCAACGCAGGAACACAGATAAGTCATTTTATTCATATCTTAATCGATCACATTCATTCAACCCACCATTGTGATCCTTATATTGGGATTTTGCATTGTATATAATCAACACTTTTTTAATTTGTATTTAAATTATATTGGACATTTTTTTTTTTTTTTAATATAAATATTTTTATTCAGATTCAAAGCATAACAAACAAACATTACATAGACATATACTCAGCATAAGTTAATAATATCAATGTACACAACATAGAATCAAGGTACAGTAAGCAAAGTGAGCAGCTATGTCCGTATTCAGCATTAATGACTACAGTGCTTGTTAATCAACTATATGCCCTCTAATTATTGGCTGAGGCCACTTTTGGACCTCCAGTAATATTGTGGACACAAGGTAACAAGGGCAACCATGAATATTATGAGACCACTTTTGGGTCTCAGGTGATGAATCTGTTTTTTTTCCTTTTATATATATGTTACATAAAACAAATGAGTGATGTGTACAACATGCTAGAGAGAGAGATAACAGAAAGGTATGTACGCTCACAATAGTCAAACATGGAGACACTGAAATATATATGGGATTGTATCTTGTTATGGACCTATAAATACATACAGAGGGGTGTGGAGTCTATCTCTAAGCTTATATAGCTGCCACAGAGCTCAAACAACTATGTATACTTAATTTAGGGAACAGAGAGATATTCATAATGGCTTGTCAAGAGTACATATGGCTCCACTGCAAAAGGATGTACATTGATGGAGGTAACACTTTATGTTATCTGATGGGAGCTAGGGCGCTCCGCATGTTGTCCCCTGTTGTTACATAGTCCTGGAGCCGATGAGGATCAAAGTCCCAATAGCAAGTCCCTTCTGTGGGCAGGCGTGCTATTTCAATAACCAGGCTGTTGTGACTTCGGGTATTGCCATGGGGAAAATGAATGTATAACCGGGGGAAGAAAAGTCCAGGTGTAATGTAATTGTCCATTGGCCATGGTGGAAATAAAGGCTAACAGTGTAGTAGGCATAGCTCCTATGTAGAGCATACAAAGGTTAGTGTCCATGTCGGGGCATAGTCAGACACATTGTGATTGTCCGTTAACATAAGTGTGGATAAAAGCCAACTTGGTATTGAACTAAGTGTGTTGCGCTGTAGGCGAAGATTAGTGTATATGACAGATTACAATCATCCTATACCGGACCTGAGATAGGACTTGTGAGGGCCTGTACAAGTGCCATGACCCAGCTCCTTCACCGTCTGGCGAGCCTCCAGCAATGTTTCTGCCGCATCCGATGCCCTCCGAAGATCCTACAACCCCAGAGTTGCAGAGATGAGACACCACGGGTATGCAGAGAATAGAAAGACCGGGCTCTCAAGCAGCTGCTTGCCTCTCCTGTCACTGCCTGCTAGGGCGCTCCGCATGTTGTACACTAGCGTAGTATCTGGGTGTATGGCTGAGAAAGCTGAGCGTGGCTCTTTAGTAAGTAGTGCGGGGATAACACGCTTGGTAGCTCCGGTTTTAGCAGGGCCTGGGGTTTCAGTCACTTTGCACCCTAATCTTGGCTCAGGTACCATATTCTCACCTTCACTGATGATATCCTCAGCAGAGTGATCGTGCACTGGGTGATTGGTTTCTACTTGAGCGGTCAGGCTTTTGTGTATTTTCACCTCATTGATGTTGTCTAGGTCGACGACGCCATATGTAATGTGTAAACACCCCACTCCTGAAGGCTGTAACTTGCCCATCGTTTCCACATCAACCTTAGTGAGGGTCTTTGCGGCAAGAGGTCTGAAGGTAAGCAATCTGATTCCGCCTCAGAGCCACTTGTCTGTGTTGCGTGAGTAGGAATGGGATAAGTAACCTCGTGGGTGACCGTTTTCTTAGATTGAAAGAGATCCTCATCCAGTTTGACAAGGTGGTTTTGTAGTAGTTTCTCTAGGTCTTGAAGAATTTGCATCTCCATGTTCGCTGTGATAAGTTAGCAGTGTCAAAGCACTGTATACCCGGCATCAAGATACCGGGGGGGGGGGGTGTTGAGTGCCTCTCTGTTAAGAGTCTGCCTTACGCCTCAACGTATCATAAGAATCAGCTTGAGTTCCCAATTCTGAATCTCCACAAGAGGTTGATAAATGATCATCTGTGTCACTGATAATAGACAGATTATCCGTGATCTACTCAGAGCTCCCGATATTGCAACCTTTACTGGTGCTGCCCAGAGACACGCCCCCTATATTGGACATTTTTATTATCACAGCCCTCATATATTTGGTGCATTTTACCTAGCATATAAATACTTTTTAGTTTCATAGATTCATTTGCTGTTCTCTTTTTAGAGCACTATCTTTTACTCTAGTTTTCATCCTCTACATAGGATTGAGTTTTTGGTTCTTTAAGTTTTACCACGGTCTGGGGTTCTGACTTTTTTCATACTTTCTACAAGTTAAAGTCAGATAGCCCAGAACCAAAAAAAAATCATTCGATATTGCAGCTTAATGTCTAAGTCGTTTTTTAGTTTTTATAAAGCATAATAAACTTTATTCTTTAATCACTGGAACTTGTAACAGTGCTGTTCTCAACAAACAGTGACTACAGCAAGTGTATAGTGAGTCCTCCTACACTGTCATCTATCAAACTGTTTCAAGCATCCTCCTCTTTTTTTGGGTCTCTCAATAGATAACGAATTTAATTGTATTTACTTCCATACTTGTTATCATATTATATTCAGCGGCATTCATTTCCAATTGAATTTCATTTATTAGTTTGGTCCCTATAGCACTCTCTCTTTTTTTCTCATCTCTCTCTCTCTCTCTCTCTCTCTCTCTCTCTCTCTCTCTCTCTCTCTCTCTCTCTCTCTCTCTCTCTCTCTATATATATCTCTCACTCTCTCTCTCTCTCTATATATATCTCTCTCTCTATATATATACTATATATATATATATATATATATATATATATATAGTATATATATATATATATATTAGTAAAGTAAAACTTAGCTCTTTTTTTTTTTATCAAGGCCCAATTGACTATAATACCTACAGTGAAGTCACTGTATCTAAACATAAACAGTCTATTTTATGTATCACATATGGCTACTATCATTAAAACTCAAGCGTCCAATAAACAAAAGTGAATTTGATTGATTGGTATCATAACCAATGGAGATACAACTTTATTACTTCATGGACAACTATCTTACAGAAAATAAATAAGAACTGATTGTTTGTAAATGTGTTAAGATGTGGTTATTGGCTTTCCATATTTTACAAACAACCGTCTGAGGATATACCGCACAATACATCCTATTCTTTCCCCTCTCTTTACAAACATCCCATTTTAAGCCAATGATTAAATAAAATATGAGATAATAGATTGGGCACTCCAAGTGACTAATGTAATGCTATTGTAATGAATAGACAGGTCCATTAGCATAATATAGTACATTCAGTTCTGCAAGTTATATAAAAGCTGACATCCCTAGCATTGAATGGGCACATCCAGTAATTTGCGCTCAGATTCATTTACATTCATAAAAAACCTTTCCCAAATTCAATACCAGATAGACAGCTGACAAGAACTATACAGTATCTGTCTGAAGGGTTTCACCTATGAAGAGCATAATCATAGATTTATAAGCAAGTATCCAAAAATGCAGTCTATAAATGCTAAAGCTCTAACGGCTAGATTACGAGTTTTGCGGTAGGGCTAATAACGCTGAAAAATTGGCCATTACGTTGGAATGGCCAGGAATGCATATTACGAGTCGCGGCGGTATAGCTATACCGCAAGCATTTTAGTCTGTAATGCAACGTCTATTCCACACTCAAAAAAATTATGTTTGAGTGCGGGATTTTCCATAGCGCTGTATTACAGGTTGTGTGGTCCGGCTAAAATGCTTGCATTACAGCCTATACGACACGATCCATTCCACCATCTGAGAACAGTAGTTATGGATTTTGCAAAACAAAAATGTTTCACAAAACTCATAACTAAAATAATACAAAGTACACTAACACCCATAAAACGACCTATTAACCCCTAAACCGCCACCCTCCCGCATCGCAAACACTATATTAAACTTATTAACCCCTAATCCGCCGCTCCCTGACACCTAAATATAAGTATTAACCCCTAATTCGACTCCCTGATACCTCTACCCCCTACATCTCCAACACTATAATTACGTATTAACCCCTAAACCTCCAGCCCCCCACATCGTAAATACTAAACTAAACCTATTAACCCCTAAACTGGCGCCCCCCCCACATCGCAAAACACTAAATTAAACTATTAACCCTTAACCTAACACCCCCCCTAACTTTAAATTAAATATAACTATCTTAAAATAAATTAAAAAAACTTACCTGTGAAATTAAAAAAAAAAAACTAATTTTAAACTATAAATTAACCTAACATAATCTATTCTAATAAAATTAAAAAAACTACCAATTAAAAAATCTAATTTACAAATTTAAAAAAACCTAACACTAAAAAAAATCTAAAATTACAGAAAATAATAAACACTAAATTACGAAAAATAAAAAACCTCTAATTTTACAAAAAATAAACAAAATGATCAAAAATAAAAACAAACAATTACACCTAATCTAATAACCCAATAAAATAAAAAAGCCCCCCCCCAAAATAAAAACACCCCTTAACCTACAATAGACTACCAATAGCCCTTAAAAGGGCCTTTTGTAAGGCATGGCCCAATAGGAATTCAGTAGCTCTCATTCTATTGGCTGTTTTGAACAGCCAATTGGATTTCAGAAGCTCTCATCATATTGGCTGATTTGAATTTGAAGAATCCAATCAGCCAATAGGAATGCAAGGTACGCCATTTTGAAATGGCTACCTTGCATTCAACTTCAGTGTACGGTGGTGACTGTATGAACAGGACGCTCCACGCTGGATGTCTTTGCTGTCCAGGATAGCTCCGCTCTGCGCCGCCAGGATGAAGATAGAAGACGTCCCCGAGATGGATGAAGGTGTCGCCACCTGGATGAAGATGGATGTCCAGACTTCAGGAACCGTGAGTACAATTTATGGGGTTAGTGTTAGTTTTTTTTATAGATTAGGGATGGGCACTTGTAAAAGAGCTGAATGCCCTTTTAAGGGCAGCAAAAGAGCTGAATGCCCTTTTAAGGGCAATGCCTATACAAATGCTCCTTTAGGGACAATGGGTAGTTTAGGATTTTTTAGAATTAGGTTTTTTTATTTTGGGGGGTTGGTTGGGTGGGGGTGTTGACTTTTGGGGGCTTAGTCATTTTTTCAAGGTAAAAGAGCTGTTTAACTTAGGGTAATGCCCTACAAAAGGCCCTTTTAAGGGCTATTGGTAGTTTATTGTAGGTTAGGGGGTGTTTTTATTTTGGGGGGACTTTTTTTATTTTTATAGGGCTATTAGATTAGGTGTAATTGTTTTTATTTATGATCATTTTGTTTATTATGTTTTGTAAGCTTAGAGTATTTTTTTTATTTATCGTAATTTAGTGTTCATTATTTTTTGTAATTTTAGATTTTTTTAAATTTTTTCGTAGTGTTAGGTTTTTAAATTTGTAAGTTTTTTTAATTTTATTAGAATAGTTATGTTAGGTTAATTTGTAGTTTAAACTTATTTTTTTTTATTTCACAGGTATGTTTTTATTTATTTTAAGATAGTTATATTGTAATTTTAATTTAAAGTTAAGGGGGGTGTTAGGTTTAGGGGTTAATAGTTTAATTTAGTGTTTTGCAATGGGGAGACGGCAGTTTAGTTTAGTTGGTTAATAGGTTTAGTAGTTACGATGTGGGGGGCTGGAGGTTTAGGGGTTAATACTTTATTATAGTGTTGGCGATGTGGGGGAGCGGCAGATTAGGGGTTAATCACTTTATTAAGCGTCGGCAATGTCAGGGAGCGGCAGATTACGTGTTAATCATTTTATTTAGCATCGGCAATGTTGGGGAGTGGTGGATTAGGGGTTAATAATTTTATTTAGTGTCGGTGATGTCGGGGCGGCACGGATTAGGGGTTTATGTTAGAGTGTTAAGTTTAAATGTAACTTTCTTACCCCATAGACA